>NC_058133.1:442971743-443036013 GCF_016433145.1 Gracilinanus agilis | reverse complement strand
TACCTACCAAAACAAACACAGCAATTATATGAAAACAACTACAAAACACTTTCCAAACAAATAAAACTGGATCTAAACAATTGGAAAGCCATTGATTGCTCATGGGTAGGACGAGCTAACATAATAAAAATAACAATTCTACCCGAATTAATTTACCTATTTAGCGCCATACCTATGAAGCTACCAAAAAACTTCTTTACCGAATTAGAAAAAACTATAACAAATTTCATTTGGAATAACAAAAGATCAAGAATATCAAGGGAAATAATGAAAAAAAATGTGAAGGAAGGGGGCCTAGCAGTACCAGATATTAAACTATACTATAAAGCAGCAGTCATCAAAACAATATGGTACTGGCTAAGAGATAGAGAGGAGGATCAATGGAATAGACTTGGGGGTAATGACATCAGCAAGACAGTGTATGATAAACCCAAAGAGCCCAACTTTTGGGACATGAATCCACTATTTGACAAAAACTGTTGGGAAATTTGGAAAACAATATGGGAGAGATTAGGTCTAGATCAACATCTCACACCCTATACCAAGATAAATTCAGAATGGGTGAATGACTTGAATATAAAGAGGGAAACTATAAACAAGTGAACACAGAATAGGTTACTTGTCAGATCTCTGAGAAAGGAAAGACTTTAAAACCAAGCAAGAGTTAGAGAAAATTACAAAATGTAAATTAAATGGTTTTGATTATATTAAACTAAAAAGTTTTTGTACGAACAAAAACAATGTAGTCAAAATCAGAAGGGAAACAACAAATTGGGAAAAATCTTTATAACGAAAAACTCTGACAGGGGTCTAATTACTCAAATATACAAGGAATTAAAGCAATTGTATAAAAAATCAAGCCATTCCCCAATTGATAAATGGGCAAGAGACATGAATAGGCAATTTTCAGGTAAAGAAATCAAAAGTATCAATAAGCACATGAGAAAGTGTTCCAAATCTCTAATAATTAGAGAAATGCAAATCAAAACAACTCTGAGGTATCACCTCACACCTAGCAGATTGGCTTAAATGAAAGAAGGGGAGAGTAATGAATTTTGGAGGGGATGTGGCAAAATTGGGACATTAATGCATTGCTGGTGGAGCTGCGAACTGATCCAGCCATTCTGGCTGGCAATTTGGAATCATGCTCAAAGGGCTATAAAAGAATGCCTGCCCTTTGATCCAGCCATACCATTGCTGGGTTTGTACCCCAAAGAGATCATAGATAAACAGACTTATACAAAAATATTTATAGCTGCGCTTTTTGTGGTGGCAACAAATTGGAAAAGGAGGGTATGTCCTTCAATTGAGGAATGGCTGAACAAACTGTGGTATATGCGGGTGATGGAATACTATTGTGCTAAAAGGAATAATAAACTGGAGGAGTTCCAGGGGAACTGGAGAGACCTCAGGGAACAGATGCAGAGTGAAAGGAGCAGAGCCAGAAGAACATTGTACACAGAGACTGATATACTGTGGTAAAATTGAATGTAATGGACCTCTGTACCAGCAGCAATACAATGACCCAGGACAATTCTGAGGGATTTATGGTAAAGAATGCTACCCACATTCAGAGGAAGGACTGCAGGAGAGGAAACATATAAGAAAAACAAGTGCTTGAACACATGGGTCGGGGTGGACATGATTGAGGGTGTGGACTCGAAACTACCACACCAATGCAAATACCAACAATTTGGAAATTGGTCTTGATCAAGGACACACGACAAAATTAATGGAAATGTGCATCGACCATGGGTGGGGGGAGTGCGGGGGCTGAAGGGGAAAGGAGGAGCACGAATCATGTAACCATGTTAAAAATGAATATTAATAAATGTTTGAAAAAAATATGTATCTGAGGACCAGCTTTCCTTAATTTAGGATTCACCACTAGCATCTGATATATAGTGGTCAATCTTTTAGGCCATATTGATTCTTGAATTTCCTGGGAGTTATGGCAATACTTATAACTCAGGAATTCATATGCCTTTGAAATGCTAAATATTGTGAATCATGGTTTTTTTTTGTCACCCAGATGTAAGAAGACCAACAAGACTTGTTGATGGCAGAAATACTAAACAAATATCATAGATTAATCAATTAATTAATTTTTTAGTTTATTTTGTTGACATTTAGGTACAAAAAAGGTAGGAATTTAGAATGAAGGATATAAAGCAGAGGCTGACAAATATCAATAGCTGAACACCCTATAGGTTCATGTGACTCTTATGTTCTTGTTTCTTTGCTGATTTATTTGCATGTCCACTAGGAATACCTGGGGGAATGGAATATCATTGCCTCACTCTCACAGAGCTCTTTTGATAATTTTTTTTGGGGGTAGAGGCCCCAGTGATCTAAGGGGACACAGATTGACAATTATGGATATTTCTTAAGAAGTTTGATAAATTTTCTAACTCTAAATCAGATAGCTGACTGAGGAAAACACTTCGGAGCAGAGAAGTAGTACAACCAAGCCAAATCAAACCAAACTATACTTATTCCTGGACTAAAGGCATTTTATTGGCATTTGCTGGCTGCTTGCCTGGGTACAATTGCTGTAACTCTTGTCTAATGGCCTGAGGTTGTGTGGTTTAAAAGACCATATAACTCTTTTGCAAAGGAGAGCTTTGTTCCAGAATGAAACCATAGCTATAGTTGCAAAGAACCAAAGATAATCTCAAAGGACTTAAATCCAGCGTACAGTAGCAGAAAGCAGTTTAGCTAGAAGCCAGTGGAAATGCCCAGAAGAGATGACTAGACAGAGAGAAGAAACACAGTATACATAGCAGCAGCTCAGATATTCAACAGAGACAAGATTCTTGAAAGGGAGAGGAAGGCTATACAATGCCCATCAGAGATCTGTGGAAGGCAGAATGATGACATCACCAGAAGTCATCTTACACTTGCAGTATTGGAGATTTGTGTTGTTCTGGGTATATGTATGTCCTAGACACATGGTCTCTACATGTGCTCCTTTATGTGCATTCTCTTGTCAAACATGTCCCTATGTGTGTGGTCTTCCAAATGTGTTCCTTGGGCATGTACACTCCATCCTGGAATCATAGGAGCATAGATTTAGAGCACAAAGAGACCTTTGAGATTCTTTAGTCAGTTCCTTGTTTCTCTAGACATGAGGGACAACCAATAAAAGTTATAGCATCAGGAATGAATAACAGCTAGAAGGTCAGTGTTGCTAGATGGTAGAATGCTGTACATAGACACCTGGAAAAGGTAGGAAAGGGTCAGGATTGGGAAGGAGCCTAGCAAGGGGTCTTATATTTGATTTTGAGAGGAACAGGGAGCCACTGAGTGTATGTGTGTGGGATTAGAAGGGAATATGCATGTGACATGGTTAGATCTGTGCTTTAGGAAGATAATTTTTGTAGTGAAGTGAAAGATAGAATAGAGTGAGGAGAGATGCATTAGGGAGATCAAGTAACAGCCTATTTTCATAGCTATTAATTATGTCCAAGGGTAAAGCAGAAATCAAAACAGTCTCTGCTTTAAAGTAGCTCATATTCTAATAGAGGAGATCACACATCAATCAATCAATCTTTAATAAACATTTATTAATAGTCCAGGCATGAGGCGATGAGAGTCTACATTAGGATGGTGGCTCTGTGAGTAAAAAGGAGACATATATAAGAGATATGTATTTTGCTTTGCATCATATACAGTTGGAAGAAGGTCTGGAGGAAGACTGAGAGAACTCAATGGACATGTTAAACATGTTAAACTTATATGATTTTTTTTTTAAAAAAGCAAGCTGTTTATAATAGAGTTCAATGACTTCATATATAATTCTTATTTCTATTCTTTGAATAAAGGAATGTTTACATCAACTGGTATTCATTAAGTAGAGAATAATAAAATAATTTTTAAAATATAATGATTAATTTGTATATAGAGTGTTACCTGTGGACCAGAGAACATTAGCTCCTCTCAAACATTGATTCTGACTATGGCAGAATTTTCTGGTAAATCATGTCCCCTTGCCTTGTACTCCTACTTAGTCATAGACTAGGAACTCCTAGAGTTAACTTGTACTTAGATTTTCAACAACCATATTGACAGAAACTTAGACAAATAATATCATAGGATTGTTAAAGATGTTTAATTGTAACAGAAAATGAAATATGAAACAAGAAAAACATTCTCCATGTGCAGTTCTGAAATGAATACTCTGTAGCATAATCCAGAGTAGAAGTTTCTTCCTTTCCCATTCCTCCCTTCAACTAGCAAAAGATTAGACTGGCTACACTTCTTTTTCCCTTTTGGCTCTATTTGTAACTCTCCAGATTTCACCACTATGCCTCAGCTGGCTTCTTACTGTGTAACTTCCCTATTTTCCTAATCCTAATTTCTTTCTTAACCTCTAGTTTTGTATTAAGGAAATGAGAAACCAATCTAGTGTCCTTTTAAGATGACCTTCTAAGTGGGATCATGAAGAGTCACACATGACTAAAATGACTGAACTGAGTGCAGTTAATATGTCCAAATGTAAAGTAGAAACCCTAGATAGTCTCTGTTCTTAAGAAGCTCACATTCTAATAAAGAAGATAACACATTAATCAATCAATCTCTAATAAACATTTGCTAAGTTCCTACTAATTACCTTTTGGACATCTTAAATTGGATGTCCTATACACATCTCAACTCAATATGTCCAAAACAAAACTCATTATCTTCACACCTCTTATGGGGAAAACCAGGGGAGATAACTTAAATATTATATGTGGGTTTAGAAGGGTGAGTAGGAGACAGGAATGGACAATAGGTGGGGACGTAACAAGTTAGGGAAAATGGGTTTAACTGTTAGTGGAAATGACTGCTGACAGAAGTGAAGTTAGGCCTGTCACCCTGCTTCATCTAGACAAGGGATAAACTCAGAGTATAATAAACACACACACTATGGGAACTTCAAGGTACAAAGAAAACACACAGGGAAATATTTTAATTTTTTTTTGAGAGGATAGGGGAGGGGGTGAGGTGAAACTATGTCTAACTGCCCAGGATTGGAGTCAAAAGGGTAAGTTCCTTAGCCAACCTAGCTTCTGCTAGGTTTGACAGCTTGGTTAAGGACCTGGGAAAGGGCTTGGGCTTGGGTTCTCACAAATGATCCAGAGATATCTTCAGGATACCAGGAACCAACTCCTCCACAGCTGATGATCCAAAAGTAACCAGGTAGGGAAATATGCCTGCAAACTGTCCACCAGAACACAAGCCTCTTCACTACTCAGAGTTGACTTGCAGGATGATGTCTTCAGCCTTTATAACCTTCACCAATCTCCAAGATCCCAGGTCAAATAAGGACTGTTGATTGCACTTTTGCTCCAAACCCCTCTCTCTCCTCCCTACCCCCTGCATTCTATTCAGAATTTCCATGACTTCCAGCACAGGCTTTCCCTAATATACTTGCAAAAATCTGCTTTTACACTTTAAAGCCTATACCTATTACACACCATACCCCTCCAACTCTTCTCTTTTCTGAACTTTATCACTGGGCATCTTCCCAGACACCCAGATTTTCTAACGTCAGTGTCATTCTTGATTGCTTGCTCATGGTTACCCAACATAGCTGATGTCACCAACTTTTATTATTTCAACTTTCATAATGTTTCTCATATGTTTCCTTCTTTATTCTCACATCACAGCCACTACCCTGATGTAGGCTGTCTTCCCCATCACCTGGATTGTTGGAATAGTCTCTGCTTGATGTCCCTGATTCAAGTCTCCTATCCTTCCTGTTCATCTTCCACTCAATTGCTAAAATCCAAATCATAGGTCTGACCATATCACTCCAGACCCATTTCTATTTAGTAAACTCCATTGGTTATCTATTAGTTTCAGGATCAAATATAAAATCCTTTCTTTGGCTCTTATTGACCTTTTCAACATGACAATGTTCTAGTCTTCTTATGCTTTCCTCACATCCATGTACTCTACCATACAGTGAAATTGGCCCTCTGGCTGTTCTTCACATATAACACTCCATCTCTTGATTCCATGCTTTTATGGGCCTACCATTTAGTTTTAAATACATATATATGTATATATAACACATAATATAACATGTAACATAATATAATATGTATGATTTGTTATAAACTGTTATAAATTATAATAAATACATTTATCCAAGAGAAACCAATTCTTACCTTAGTGATGTCTAAAAATCTGTCTCATTCTTTTTTCCCCTCAACTGCCCCCCTACCAAAGAAGGCAAATAATATAATATAGATTGCAAATATATTATCATAAAATCCATATTCCTCTGTTAATCATGTTATGAAATAAGAAGTATATTGCTTACACTAAATAAAAATTCATGGAAGAAATAAAGTGAAGAATGGTATGTTTCCATCTACTTTGAACTCTATCTGTTCTTTTCATGGAAGTGCATATTCTTTTTCTTTACAAATCTCTTGAAATTGTCCTGGATCCTTGCCTTGTTGATAATAATTGTTATTCATAGTTGATCATTATATATTATTTCTGTTACTACGTACAATGTTCTCCTGGTTCTGCTCACTTCACTTTGCATCACTTCATATGTCTATCTATGATATTTTTGTGATCGTCTTGTCATTTTTTTATGGCACCATAGCATTTCACCACAATTATATACCCTAATTGGTCTGGTCATTCCCCAGTTGATGTACATCCTTTCAGGTTCTAGTTCTTTGTCACCACAAAAAGAGCTGCCATAAATATACCAGGATATATAGCTTTCTTCCCCTTTCCCTGATCACCTTAGGAAACGAACCTAACAGTGGAGTTACTGGGCCAAAAATCGTACACAAGAGGGAGTAGAAATAAGATATCAGAGAATGTATACAGACCAACTTAATCTCTACCAAGTTACCCTTCAAAAACTATGATATAATATCTCAAAATGAATTTCGGAGCAGCATAACCCACAAAAGACAGTGTAAAATTGTTTTTTAGTCCAAAACAACTTAGAAGGCTGGCACAAAAGATCTAGTGCACTAGAGCAGAATTGGAGTGAAGTACACCAAAAGGCCCAGCCGTAATAGAATACCTTTGGCACAGCCAAATCAGCAGTAATGGCTTCTAGAGCTCTAAGTCACAGACAGTTGGAAAACTGCCTAGAGGAATATATAAGGGTCCCTCTTCAGGCTCTGGTACAAGATTCTTTTTGCATTACCCATATGCTGAAATAAGTCAAAGTTCTAGCATACATACCTTTGGTTATGGTCATAGAGGAATGAGGGACTCTGGTCACAGTTCCAAAGAGGGAAAAGTGCTTGTGGTGACTTACAGATCAGAGCATAGGCTGGGAGAGTATTAAACACATCTTTTTTTAATGTCATACCACCTTGAAGAATTGAACACAGATAGATCCCTGCAGCTAATGCCGAAGGCAGTTCCACAAAGAACTTGAAACTTGGAATAGTGCTCCCTTAGCCACAGGCACAGAGCCTAACTTAAACCATTTATTTTAAATGAAAAAAAAAAGGAAAAAAAACGGTTGGAAAATGGGCAAATAACAACAAAAAGAAACTCAATATAAAGTTATTTTGGTCATAGAGAAGACCAAAACAAAAGCCCAGAAGAAGAAAATGAAGTCAATATTCCTACATCCAAAGACTCCATGAAAATATGAATTGTTCCCAAGCACAAAAAGAATTAATGGAAGATCTCGAAAAGCATTTTAAAAATCATATAAGAGAGACAGAAGAAAAATTGGGAAAAGAAAAGAAAGTGATACAGAAAAATCATGAAAAAAGTCAATATTTTGGTAAAGGAGGCACAAAAAATACTGAAGAAATTGATTCTTTAAAAAACAGAATGGGCCAATTGATAAAAAAAGGCATAAAATTCAGCAAAGAGAAGAACTTCTTAAAAAGCATAATTGGCCAAGTGGAAAAAGATATACAAAAATGCACTGAAGAGAAGAACTTCTTAAAAGGAAGAATTTGCCACATGGAAAAAGATGTACAAAAATTTGCAGAGGTAAAGAACTTTTTAAATAGTAGAATTGGCCAAATGAAAAAGGAGATACAAAAGCTCACTCAAGAAAATCATGTCTTAAAAATTAGAATTGGGCAAGTCGAAGCCAATGACTTCATGCAGCATCAAGGAAAAATTAAAATCAAAAGAATAAAAAAATAGAAGAAAATGTGAAATATCTCATTAAAAAAAAAACAACTGACCTGGAAAATAAATCCAGGAGAGATAATCTAAGAATTACTGGAATATCTGAAAGCCATGATAAAAAAGACGTCATCTTTCAATAAATCGTTGAGGAAAATTGTTCCAATATTTTAGAACCAGAGGGCAAAATAGAAATTGAAAGAATCCACCAATCATCTTCTGAAAGAGATCCCAAGAGGATTAACTACCAATTTTTTACAAGTCTCTTTAACAAATGCCTCATTTCTTAATTCCATAGAGAAACAAGTTGAATATGTAAGAAAAAAGTCATTTCCCAATTGATAAATGGTCAATGGATATGAATAGGCAGTTCTAAGACAAAATAATTAAGTTCTTCATAGTCATGGGAAAAATACTCTAAATCATTAGAGAAATTAAAATTAAAACATCTCTGAGGTACCACCCATACTATCAGATCGACTATTACAACAGAAAAGGAAAATGACAAAACTTCAAAAAGTTGTTGAAAAATTGAGTCACTAATGCTCTGTTGGGGGAATTGTGAACTGATTCAACCATTCTAGAGAACAATTTGGACCTATGCCCAAAGGGTTATAAAACAGTACATACCCACGGACCCAGCCACAACCTTACTAGGCTTGTATCCCAAAGAGATAAAAAACAAAGAGGGGAAGGACTTCTATCTACAAAAATATGTAAAGAAGCTTTTTTGAGGGGGCAAAGAATTGGATAGTGATAGGATAACCACCAATTGGGGAATGTCTGAGTAAGTTATAGTATATGATTGTAATGACTGAGTAGGTAATAGTATATTGTGCTATAAGAAATGATGAGCAGAAAGAGTTCAGTAAAACCTGGAAAGACCCATAAGAACTGAATCAGAGTTCAGGAGAACAGTGTACACAGTGACAGCAATACTGTGTGATGAACACTGTGAATAACTTAGTTATTTTAAGCAATACAATGTTCCAAAACAATCCCAAAGGACTCAAGATAAAAAAAATTCCATCTGCTTCTAGAGAAAGAACTGATGGAGTCTGAATCCAGTGCAAAGCAAACTTTTTTCACTTTCTTAATTTTTGTTCAATTTGCCTTCCACAAAAAAGATTAATATAGAAAAATGTTTTACATAATTTCTATATAAATCTATGTATGATTGCTTACCATCTCCTGAGTTTGTTTTGGCAAATAGATTCTCAAGTATTTCATATTATCTAGTGTGGTTTTGAATGGAGTTTCTCTTGCTATCACTTGCTGCTGGGTTTTGTTGGAAATATATAGAAATGATAATGATTCATGTGGGTTTATTTTGTACCCTGCAACTTTGCTAAGGTTATTATTTCCACCAGCTTTTTAGTTGATCTTCTCAATGATATCATTCTTGAAGTTTAAACATACCATTTTCTCATATGAAAAGTTAACAATTTGACTTTATTAAATCCTTCATAATTGGTCTTTCATGTTATCTTATATTTCTTCTCATTCTTATATATAAAATTTTCCATTCAGTTCTGGTCTTTTCTTCAAGAATATTATTTCTTTAAGAAGCCATTTCTTTTCTTCTGTGATGATACTCAGCTTTGCTGGGTATGTTATTTTTGGTTGTAAATCCAGCTCATTTACTTTTCAAAATTCCATGTCTTTCATTGTTTTAATGTAGAATCTGATAAATCTTGTGTTATCTTTATTGTAACTCAGCAGAATTTAAATAATTTATTTCTAGTCACTTGTAGTTATTTATTCTTAACCTGTGACTTACAAAACAGTTATGATGTTCCTTTGAGTTTTCCTGTTGGGATCCCTTACAGGTGTTAATCAATTAATCCTTTCAAATTCTACTTTATCTTCTAGTTCCAAGGGCAATTTTCTTTAATAATTTCTTGAAGAATAGTGATTACACAATTTTCATGATCATAACTTTAGTTCCTCCCTTCCTCTCTCCATTCCTCCCTTCCTTCCTTAATTCCTCCCTTTACCCCTTCCTCACTTCCTACTTTCCTCCCTCCTTCTATTCCTTCCTTCCTTCTTTCCTTCCATTCCTTCCTTCCATTCCTTCCTTCCTTCCATTCCATTCCATTCCATTCCATTCCATTCTTTCCTCCCTCCCTCCCTCCTTTCCTTCCTTTCCTTCCTTCCTTCCTTCCTTCCTTCCTTCCTTCCTTCCTTCCTTCTTTCCTTCTTCCTTCCTTCCTTCCTTCTTTCCTTCCTTCTTTCCTTCTTTCCTTCCTTCTTTCCACCCCTCCTTCACTCTTTACCTTCCTCCCTCCTTCCTTCCTTTTCCTCTTTTCTCTGTATCTTCAGTTCTAAACATAGAGCCTGGCACATAGTAAATCCTTAAGAAATACTTGTTGAAAATGACAAGTTAAAGCTTGACTCTTGGGATATAAAGTCTTATAGGAAATGCAGTTCCTATTTGAATGACCTAGCTCTTACCACATAGAATACTGGGAACTGTAGATTTGTCCTCTTCCAACTAATGTTCTTTGGCATTCAGAGATAAGAGGTCAAGAAAAACCAAGGAACCAGGAAATAGCTTGAATTTCAAGTTAAGAATTAATAAAATTAGAAAAGCTTCAAGAATTTAAATAAAAATATCATTAGGACCAGCAGCAAATTAAAACTGCCAGATATAACTACTTCAACTAGTTGGGAGATGCAAAAACCTGGAATCCAAAAAATTCCTGTAAAGTTTAAAGCTGTTAAAACTCATCTCCACTAGGAAGCTATCACAGCTTAAAACTACACTAAGATTTGTGGGACATCTCTGTATAGATCACACATAGTCCTCACTCTCAACGAGAGCATAGTACAAGGAGAGATAAGAATTGAACTGATATAAATGTAAAATAAAATCGATTGTAAGTGCTTTGTATGGGTACAAAATTTGATAAAAGATCATAGGGAGAGATTATTTTCAGTTACAGGGATCAGAGGAAGAGGTAAATGACTTTGGAGCTTTACTACAGATGTTATCTGTACCTGGCATGGGTCAGGCAAGTCAAAACACTGCCACCTCCTTCACTGTCATCTCCTTTATAGCTCTCTGATTAGGATTTCATAGTTAATCCACAATCATTTCTTTCAGTCAACATGTTATAAGTTAGAATAGAATATATCTAAATTATGTGGAAGTTACCAATTATGGGGACATGATTAAAGTATAGAAGAAAGAAAATGCAAAATTATGTCAGTATGTTATAAATACTGTTAATAAACATGGCTAGTATGAGGCTCATGTATATATGTAAACCAAATATAGACCAAAGTTTATCACACCCCCTCCCAATAGCAGAAAAGGATATGTGGAGTATTCAGACCCATTTTTTAATAAAACTCAGCAATTTAATACAAAAAAAATGGCAGACAAGCCTGGACTCCGAGTCAAAAAGCTCTGGGAATAGCACTGTGCCCTAGGGACCATCAGTTTTGCTCTCAGCCCCATTCCTTATACTCATTAATGAGTAATCAACCCCTGTGGAGAAGAGACCCCCCTATCCCTGCTACCACCCTTCCCAACTGCTGGCCAACTGTCATCAATGGAGAGGTTGAGTTTAAGAGCCCTAGGAAGAGAAATAGCACCTCAGACCTCTGACTCTGTTTCCTATAGCTAATAGCCTCCCTTATTGGGACAGACCTAACAACTTTCATTATAGATGATACAGGCTTTTTAGCGGAGGGCAGAGGTTTGAATGATTCGCCATAAAAAATTTATAATTTTATAAAGGAAGCAACATTAATGAAAATGTATCACCCTCTACTTTGTTATTGTATCCAAGGACCATGCTACCTGGTTTGCTTTAGAAATCTCCTGTATGTATGAATACTTAGAAATTAGCATACAGTGCCTGGCACAGAGTAGGCACTTAAATGTTTACCGATAATTAATTGATGTGTTGTCTCCTCTATTAGGATATGAGCTTTCTTGAGAGCAGAGACTGTCTTGGTTTTCTGTTTCTAATTAGACAATGCTTTGCCTGTATTAACTGCTTTCAATTCATTCATTTCAGTTTTGTTTGACTTTTCATGACTCCAGTTGGAGTTTTCTTGGTGAGATACTGGAGTGGTTTGCCATTTCCATATCCAGCTCATTTTACAGATTAGGAGCTAGGGCAAACAAGGTTAAGTGACTTAGCCAGGATCACATAGCTAGAAAGTGTCTGAAGTCAGATGGTCTTTCTGACTCCACACCTGGCACTCTACTGCTCTATGAATTGCTTAATAGATGCTTTTAAATTTATTCATTGATTCATTAACTCTAACCTCAGAATCAGTGTAATCATATACAGTGATATATATTTTAAACATTAACCTTAGGATTAGGATGGATAAAATTTATTTAGGAAAGGAGAGCATTTCAGGCATAGATAACAGAATAACCAAAGGCACAGAGGAGGGATAGTGAGCATATATTTGCAATTAGTTCAGTTTAACTATAGGTTCTATGAGGGGAAGGAATACTAAATAAGGCTGGGAAGGTAGATTGGAGTAAAACAAAAAGGTTTAGATCTCTTTTACTTGGCATGAGATGGCAAAACTATGAACTAGCGCCAATTAAACAATGTAATAACCACATAGTAAGCTCTTCCTATGTGTAGATCAATCAGTATTGAATGATGGAGATTCAAAAACAGAAACTCAAATAGTTCCTTTATTAGTAGAACTTATATTCTAATCAGGGAATGCACGCTGCAAATAGATAAGTATATAGTTGATAGTTTGAGGAGAGAGAGAATAATAAAAAGTAGAATGATCAGGAGGATCTTCCTCCAGTGTATAAATTTTGTGTTGAATGAAAAAAGAGTTTCAGAAGTAGCCATGACAGAAGAAGTATATTCTAAGCACTGAGGAAAGCCTGTGAGAAGGGGCAAAAGTGAATGCTGGAATAATACAACTGAACAACAAAAATAGAACAATATATAACATGAAATATATTCACAGGAATCACATGTAATAAGGAATTAGGAGGCAGGTTTAATCAGGAGGCAGATTTAAATTTAGTATTAAGGGGCAAAAAATTCTTCCCACTGATTAGAGATATTCAGAGTGGAATGTGGTATCTTTGAACTTATGGGATAATCACTGTCTAGAGATATTCAAGCAAAGGCTGGTTGGTTACTTGCCAGTGATGTAGGGAGATTCTCATTTAGCTATAGGATGGATGATGAGGTAGCCTCTGAGGACCCATCTACTTCTCAGATTGTATTGTGTTTATTCTTTTCAGTCATTCTTTCTGAATTAGTTCTACTTTCATTTTACAGTACTATATATGGACAATGACCTTATAGATTCTGACAGGATGGCATCCTTCAATGGTGTCCCAAGAATGCTTTTTTGTCATTGGTAAAGTTAAACTGACTAAATATTTATGGAATGAATGAATGGGAAGTAAAAATAAATGAGTTATTATGCTTTTTTCCTTCTCTCTTCTTACTATGGATGCATAATTATAAAAATATTTAGAAATAAGTTTCTCTAATGCATTCTACTTTTATGTCTGAAAAAATGTTGAAGAATAGAGGAAAAAGTTAATTAGGAAGAAAGCAGGAAAAGTTGAATTCTTTCTCTCAGGAAGAAGCTAGTTGTGATATTTTTTAGGCTTAATATTAATTCTTTCTGGTGACTAACAATAATTACTCATGAATAATTACATAACTTGAAATGTGAAAAATGTCTAATTGGAAAATAAACAAATCCACCAAATTAGGTATTTATTACCACAATTAGGTATCATTACATACAATAATGACATGATGGTAACCCAGGATATTAATGAATACATTATTAACCATGAAATGTATCCTATTATATACTTAAAAAACAAATTTGAAATCCTTATGCAGACATTTAGTTGGAAGTGTTATTGCTAATATAAACATTCCTGAGCAGGCCCTCCCAATTTTAGATCTTTTATTATTCATGGATTCAATTACAGGCAAGATTTGTGTCAGTGATGATCTTAGATATGTCTTTGTTTATTGAAAAGTGACATATTCTGAAAAATACTGGTGGTGTTTAGGTTATGCTGCCTCACCTTGATTTTCCAAACTTAGTTTCTTGACTGAGAGCTGAAAGAAATGTTGCAGGTTTTCTGCCTTCTTTGAATGCAGTTTCTATTAAGAAAATTCTTTTGAGAGTCATTGTGACATGGTGACTAGAAAGCCAGCCTTGGAGTTGGGAAGACATGAGTTCAAGACCTGCTTCTGAATAACACTGGCTGTATGACTGACTCTGGGTAAGTCATTTCATTTCCTCAGGGCTCTCAGGCAATGTGGCAAAGTACAAAGACTGCTAGAGTAAAAGGACCTAGGTTCTGATCCAGCTCTGCCACTTGGGAGCTGTCTGAATTTGGACATGGTGTTTCATGATTCTATATCTCAGTTTACTCATTTATAAAATGTGGAAGTTAACCTTGACCTCTAAGATCCCTTCCCATTCTAAATGTATTACCTATGATCCTGAGTTACTGAACAGTTATGGACCTATGCCAGTTCAAGGCTAATATGACCACTTTAATGCATTTCATGGTCACTATCACAAACTGGCTTAATTAAGTTAAATAAAACGTGAGATGCATTTAGGCCAACTGCTCATGTTCAAAGTTGGGGATAACATTAAAGAGATTCTTAGTATTATATGGATTAGATGACTTCTTTTTTGTAATAAAGTGCTACAATATTTTACTTTAAATTTTGGGTTAAATATGCATTTTTTAATGTCTAATCTTTTTGAAAAAATTCAATTAATTAATTAATTGAAAAATTTAGAATATGTTTCCATTATTCATGTTCTTTCCCTCCCCTCCTCCTACCCTGCTCCTGTAGCCAATGAGCAAATTCCACTGGCTGTTACATGTGTTGTTGATCAAGACCTATTTCCATATTATTAATATTTGCAATAGAGTGATCATTTAGAGTCTACATTGAACCCTGTGATCCAGCAAATGTTTTTCGATTAAATAACTTCTAAAGTGCCTTTTAAATCTGATGTTCTAGAATCAGGGATTTTATTTATTGCTTTGATCCAGTACCAATTAGTATAAAACTAGAGAGTAAGAACTAAAAAATCCCAGTGCCTGTTACCTAATGTTTGAAAAGTCCAACAGAATTCCCTACATTTCTCCCAGGGGGACTCCCTGAGAACTTCCTACTAGCTCATGTACTCTAGAGATCATTTGAATTGAATCAAGATCAGTGTAGGACAGAATAATAATAACAGCTGATATATAGAGCTCTGAATTTGCAAAGCATTTAAATAAGTTATTTTGTTTGAGACACACAGCAGTTCTAGAGATACAGAGGGATTATTATGCCCATTTTACAGATGAGAAAACTGAGACTCACAGAGATTAATTGATTTACCCATCACTACACAAGTATTAAATATCAGAAGTAGGATCTGAACTCAGGTCTTTCTGACTTCAGGTATTCCATTGATTACACAAAATAATACTGTCTCTAAACAAATAAAGTTGAACTACAATTCATTGTTCTCCCCTTTCATCCTAGTCTGTTCTGGAGCCCTGGACTAGAGTAGATAAAGGCTCCAAGAGAACTAAGGTTTTTTGTAAATTAGGCATCCAAGATTTATAAGCTTTGATTAGCTAGGAATTGCCTTAGTCTTTCCCTGCTTGTATCATTGCTTAACAAAGTACCTGAAACATACTGAGGGCTTAATAAATATTTGTGAACTGACTGGTTAACCAATTGATGCTTCTGGTTTCCTGAAATAAAATAGAAAACAGGTGAGTATTCGATATAAAGAAGGACTTTTTAACAAACTCCTTATATGAAATAAATATGGTGCTGCTACCTAAACCAGGAAGAGCAAAAACATAGAAAGAAAATTATAGACCAACCTCATATTAATGAGTGTGGATGCAAAAATCTTAAAATTTAAGTCATGTATCCATTTTGACTTTACCTAGTTGTATGGTGTGAGGTGTTCGTTTATGCCTAATTATTGCCATATTGTTTTCTAATTTTCCCTGCAATTTTTATTGAATAGTGAGTTCTTCTTCCAAATGCTTACATCTTTGGGTTTGTCAAACACTAGGCTGCCAGTGCCTAATCTATTTCATTGGTTCACCATTTTATTTTTTTGCCAATATCAGATTGTTTTGATGGTTGCTACTTTATAATATAGTTTTTGATCCAGCACAGCTAAGTCACCTTCCTTCATATATTTTTACATCAGTTCCCTTGATATTCCTGGCCTCTTGTTCTTTCAGATGAATTTTATTATTTGAGATTACATCCTAATAGAATGAGACAGACATATAGAAGAGTGTGGCCAAGAAAGAGATTTGAGTCCAAGAAGCTACAGGGATGGCGAGTTGATTTACAGGACAACTGACTGACCTGCACTTTTTAGAAACAATGGTAATATAGTTTTTATTACTGTGCCCAGAGCATAAGTTGGAAATTTAGAGAAAGGGAGAGGAGATGGCTGTACTTGTGCTGTGCAGGGCTTACAGCAAAGTGGCCTTAGTGGATTTCTGGATGCGATATGAAGCATGGTCAGTTCTCAGAGTGACTAGATATAGTATATTATCCCTCTATTAAGAAAGTTCAGTATCAGGACAAGTGAGTTCCAAAGCCGAATGGGTTATCTGTCCCAGGGATTAAGGGACCAGATTTCTGGAGAGTTCATTTCCAGTTTCAGGTAGGGATTAGCAGGACAGTGGCAAGTTAGATGATAAGATATCTTGGATGGATAAATAGTATATTAAGCATAGGAAGAGTTTGGGTAGAGACAGAAGAATCGGGTTCAAATTTTAGTTCTATTACTACTGTGTGTACATTGTTTGGATCTATATCTATATCTATATCTATATCTATATCTATATCTATATCTATATCTATATCTATATCTATCTATCTATCTATCTATCTATCTATCTATCTATCTATCTATCTATATATATATATATATATAGAGAGAGAGAGAGAGAGAGAGAGAGAGCGCTTTGCAAACTAGAAAGCACTCTACAAATGTCAGCTAATAAAATACAGGAATAAAGAATTGTCATCCTATTCATACTGAGAGAAAGAAGGAAATGTAAGCATTTTCACCCTTGCAATTAGCTTTTACTGGCCTGTATTTTACAGCTGTGTAAACGACTTTAGCAGGTTACCCGCAGTGATCTGTGAATCACGAAAGGTCTGGAGAGGCACTTAAAACCAGCCATTAGCTCCACAGAACAAACTGCTTCTTAAGGACTGATGCCCCTACTTGCCCATCATTTTTGTTTCTTCAGGGTCAGCGGTCCCTCTGATTCACCAGAAGGGTTTTGGTGCTTGTGCATACCTGTGGCAGGTTCTGCTCATCAGAGGAAGATAAATGCCAAATTTTCTTTTGGGCTCATTCCCTCCCAGCCAATCTCCCTGTTTCCCATTGATTACTTGGCAGAAGCTATTAAAGGAAATGAAGGAATCGAATGTAGAATAGGGATCTTACTATTCATCAAGTAATAATATAAGAGGAACTTGAATTCTTTCCTCCCCATTGATAATTTTCACTTTGAAAAAAAATAGACAACTGTTTTTGAGCATTTTTTACATTGGTCTAATTTGGAAGATAAAAACAAGAAAAGTACAATAAACACACAAGAAATATCCCCTACCTTTCTCCTTGTGGCTGACTGTCTTTTAACAAAATTACCTGAAGTGAGGCAGGGCACATTTTATTTTAACTACAATTCCATTGATTTTGATGTGTGTGTTCCCAGTGAGTAGCTTTGGCATTTGAGATAAAGTCATAGGGAGATGACATGATGATTGAAGTATTTCTCAAAGCTTTGGTGAAAGGGCCCTGTCTATGTGGGTGGTATGCACCATTTCCTTCAGGAATGTGGAGTAACTTCAGAGCCATAAATAGCAATTTCAATCCCAGGGCAATTGCCACCCAGGGCAATAAGTAGCAATTGGTTTATGTAGTCTATAAACATGGCAGCATGATATAGTGACAGGCAGCATAGATTAGTAGATTAGAAACAAGAGTTGGAGTCAGAAAGACTTGGATTCAGCTCCTGCTTCAGATACTTACTGGTATGACTCTGGGCAAGTCACTAACCTCTCTTTGTACCCCAGTTTCCTTTAATAGAGAATAAAGGGATTAGACTCCATGGCCCCTAATATCTCTTCCAGCTCTAAATTTATGATCAAATTTCACATGTATTGTCTTCCCTTTTCATTCATGGTGTGAAAATAATATAGAAAATAATTATAACAAAGTCATTTGAGTAGAAAAGCCAATCAGGTCTATAGTTTAACTAGGGGGTAAAGTTTCAGAGTTTCAAGAGATTTCAGAGTACACTTAGCCCCCATCTAGACCATTTGAGGTTCCATTTACCTCCCCTTGTGGTCTTCTCTTTCATACACTGTATGAGAGGGTAGGAGGTTGTAACTAGCAACATGATTATGGTTCTTCAGTGGAGGGTGTGAGAGTGAGGGCATATCATTGTTTGCAGAAAGACAGTGGTATAGAATTGGGTCTTCCTACAGAGAGAGAAAAGAAAATCCTACAGTCGAAGAAGAGTGGATTTGAAGATTCTTTATAAAAGAGAGGGAAAGAACAAAGGAGAGAGACAAGGTACTGCTCTTTACTATTCCTACAGCTTCCTGGAACCCCAAATTTTTTCCTCCTCATTTTTGGACAATATCTGAATTAATGCATCCCTTCACTTCTCTTTGCTCTGCTGAAAGAGCATATGTGGTAAACTTTTCATCCTTTTAATTTTTGCACAAACAACTCCCAGGTTGACATGTATTCATTATACCTTTATGACCCAGATTAAGTTGGAGAGAAGGGGCTAGCGTGGGAGGAGGGAGATCAGGGTGTTCCATGCTTTTTTTATCCTCCTTTCATTAAAGGTCAGACAAAGAGGGAACCCAGTTTAATTGGGAGAGGCCTTTGGTTCTTCTTTTCCAATTCATTTCTTATAGAAAGAGAGTCCAAACCAAGCCCTCTAGATAATCTGTCAGTTGAACAGAGCACTGGAAATAGGCCATGAGGGAACTTGAGTTTAAACAGAGTGAACTCCAGAGAGCAGTAACAAAGGAGCATGGTGCCCAGAAGCCAGCTACACAGGCAGCCAGAAACAGGTCATTGGCTCCTACCCGAAATCCACTAAATTGCCAGAGATGCTTCTATGTAGGGGAATATATTTCTTACAGCACAGGTTCCTTATAGGGAATCATCATCCTTGGAAAGAAAAATTGCAATTGGATCACTTCTCTCCAGCATACTAACTACACACACACACACACACACACACACACACACACACACACACACACGCAGTATATGGTTTGGGAAACCAAAAGCCTAGTTGAAACTTTTTTTTTTTAATGCATTGGTATCTGGAGACATTACAGAGAATTTAGCTTTGACTCTATGTGAAAATATGTACGATTTTCAAAGAGTCTTATTTATATGAAACATCTTTTAAAAACATTTCTTATTTTTACATCATAATCATTTGAATAATCATCACTGACCTTGGAATCAGGTGGACAGAGGTTTATGACCCTGGGCAAGTCACTAAATCTCTTCACTTTGGTTTCCTCATGTACAAAAAGAGGAGTTGGATGGATCAGGTCCCTACCCTGCTATAAATCTATGTTCCTATTGATACTTCCTTGGATCAAAAAAGAACTTTTAAGGAAAATTGTCAAGTACAATTATTTCTAACACAGCATGTCTTACTCAAAGCTCTCTACTTTTCTACTGAGAGAAAGGAAGTATGTTTCACCATCAGATTTCTGAGATAGAGATTTATCTTTAGATTTTGATTGCCTCTCACTTGTTTTTATTCACATTATTGTAGTTCTTGAGTTTATTCTTTTGTTCTACTCTGTATTATTGCCTAAGTCTTCCCTTGCTTCTCTGAATAATTAATATAAAACATTTCCTTTAGTATAGCATAATACTATCTTATTACACCCATATACCAGAGTAGAATGTTGGAAAAATCTCTGTATTTGGAGGCAGAAGACCAGGGTTGAAACCCTATCTCTGACACCTGTGTAACTTTGGGCATTTATTTCTCTGGGCCTGAGTTTCTTTATCTACAAAATAAGGTTGGGGGTGGGAAGGTTCTAGGTGACTCAAGCTGAAGATCAGAGATCATATAGTAAATTTAGAGAACATTAGGTTCTACCCTCTCTTTTGCTCAATGTCACCCAACTAATAAATGTGAGAGGCAAGATTCTTGAACCCAAGTCCTTAGACTCTCAGGGTCAGTAATTATTCCACTGAGTTCCCTTCAAGTTCTGTTTAAATGATTCAATAATGCACCACATTAGAAATAACTAGCATTTATATCTGATTAAAGTTTGCAAAACACCCTACAAATTTTATCCTTGGAATAAGCCTACAAGAAGGTGATGAAATTATTCTTATTTTACAGATGAGGAAACTGAGACAGAAATTAAAGTGACTTACTCAGAGTTCTTCCTGATTTCAAGTCCTGCACTCTATCTACCAAGCAACTGCCTCTATGTATTGTCAAATACTCAGTTTGACACAATGATTGACTTTTCAGCTGGTGATTTTGGCATCAAGTAGATAACAATTGCTTAGTTGCAGTTCACTTTCTTGATTTTAACTTTCCGCTAGCTTGAGACTAGAGTGGTTTCTGCCACGTGATTGGCAGCTAGAGCTGGGAATTACAGGGCAATGCCTACCAACACTGTGCCATCATTCTTTCAGTACCATTCTTCAGTCATTGGACTCTGAGGCGCTGGACTTGACCAAGAATTCTGGAGTGCGGAGATAACAGAACTTGCTATAGGTCTCTGTTCCTGCCCACCTCTTCAAGAAAGCATCCTTCCTGCTCAGGACTTTACATTCACAAATATGCTCACAATGCCAAGGGATGTTTTTTTCCCTCCATCAATTCATTAGATCTGCTCCCATGAATTATTTATATGCAGTGCTAAAAATGATTCTGAAACATTACAAGAATTCAATATCAGTTTTCACAGTGGGATTTCATCATTTTAGCTTTGCAGCATGGTAGCCTAATGCAATACTAATATGATATGGTGCTAATAGGGTACAATGAGAATTCTCTCTAATATGCAAACATTTCCATGTTGTATTATTACTTCTTTTAAGTTAATATGATATGGTGATAATATGATGAAATGAATTAGCTTCATATCATTGTCTGCATGAGTTTTGCATATTAACGGGCATCTTTCCTCCCTCCAAACCCCTTGAATTTACTTGGAATGAGCCTGAAAACTTACCCTGTAGTTATGCTTATGTTAATGAGGCTGTTTAGTGGGAAACATTCCTGCTGTTGCTTAGCCAACTGGAGAAACAATAGATGCATATCCCCTCTCTTTGGAATGGATTTTTTTTTTCTGGCCTCCCTTCAAAGGTTCTTTCCTGATGGTTTGCCTTAGTATTCTTTACTTGTCCACAATCTCAATCCACCCATGCGTTATACATTCTAGGAGCAACATTTAACCAGATTGTATATTCCTATTAGATATGAAGCAAATCTCTTCCAAGAGAAATTGGATGCATAGCCAACTGGCCAAACACTCTGGAATATTTACATACACACACAATCCTGCATATATGTGTGAATATGCCTATATGTAAGTAATATTAGGCCAAACAGTCTGAATTCTAACACCAAAATTTCTTATCTGGCTGTCTGACTCACATCCTGCTGGGATAAGGGTTCTATCCAGGATTGTTCTTTAAAAGTTTCAGTGTTTATTCAATTTAACATCCAAAGCCAAATTCTGATACTTAACCAAATCTTAATAGACATTAGCAAATTGGGAAAGGCTCCTTTGGTCCTGTCTGATCATTCTTCTTCCATCCCATCAGTTTCACACATAATTTAGTTATGAGGTACCATGAATGCAGTACTCTCAAAGAATTTTTTCTAAGGTCCTATTATGACTTCGACTCCATTAGGAGCCTCAAATGAGATCATACGTGAAAAGCTCTTTGCAAACTTTAAAGAGCTAAATAAACACCAACTGTTATTTTTCATCATTCTTTCCATAGCCCTAACTTGTTATGTTTGGTGCTAAAGAAGGCTGAATCAAATATAGGCTTCATCCTAATTTGATGCTAAGGCTGACTGCTAGAATTGGAGTCAAGAAGAACTGGGTTCATATTCTGCCACTGGTACTTGTGAATTGTTCAACCATGGCAAGTTGCTCAATGTCCAGGTACCTCAGTTTCCTCACAAGTAAGAAGAGGGAGATGCTACCTATTGTACTTAATTTACAGATTTAATGCAGGAACTCAACTAAATTATTTCTAAAGCTCTTTGCAAACTTTAAAGTCCTATATAAATGAGTAGTTAGGTGGGGAAGTGGGTAAAGCACTAAATCTGAAGTCAGGAAGACCTCAGAAATATACTACTTGTGTGACCCTAGGCAAGTACCTTATTCTCTGCCTATCTCATTTCTTCATGTATAAAATGGGGATAAGGAATGCACCAAACTCCCAGGGCTTGTGTAAAATCAACTGGGATATTTGCCATTTCCTTTTCCAGTTCATTTTACAGCTGAGGAACTGAAGCAAACAGGATTAAGTGACTTTCCCAGGATCATACAGCTAACAAGTGTCTGAGGACAGAATTAAACACAGGAAAATGAGTCCTGATTCTGGACGCAGCACTCTATCCACTGTACCACCTAGCTACACCAGTATTTTAAGTAGTATGTAAAAGCTAGCTATTGTTATTATTATCATTATTAAAATGAGCTCTCCTCAGAAGGAATACACACACCTACATATATTTACACACACACACACACATACATATATATATGATAATACTATCAAAAACCCAGACTTGGGTAGTATTTAGACTAGATGGGGTAGGGTTGGGAATGGGAAAGAGGGGTAGTTGGGGATTGTGATTTATAAAGTTCACTAATAAAACTTATCACGAATTTAGATTATATACAAGGAGCTCTACAAGAGTTCTACTCGAATTTAAAGCCCATCTCCCTAAAAACCTTTGGAATAGAGATTCCCCCAAAGCTTTAGAATTATCTGAATATTGTACTTCATAGTACACCTCCTGAGGCACATCCTTTCTGGTATGCCAGGGAAGGGTAGGAAAAGCACTGAACTGGGGTGGGAGAAGGTTGTTTTATCTCCAGCTTTATTGCTATACAGCTCTGTGAACTTGGGAAACTCACATCATGGTTTACCTAACTCTTTTAACTTTCAAAATGAGTTAGACTTAAGGTCCTTTCCAGATCAACTATTTTATGATTCTGTGATCAAAAGATACAATGCAAGACCAATATTGTGCTAATCTTGAAAGGTCCCTAGAGTTGTCCTATAGAAAGTGTGAGACTTATTCCATTTGGCTCCAGATTGCAGAACTAAGAGGAATGGGTAGGAGAGGGATCTTGGTACAATGGATTCAGGTAATATAGATATTTAAATCCTACCTTTTTGGTGGGTGATCCTGAGCAGATCACTTAAATTTTCTGGATCTCAATTTCCTCATCTGTAAAATGAAGGGATTAGACTAAATAGTCATTGAAGTCCCTTCCAACTCTTCATCTATAACTCTAAGATATAGGGAAACAGATTTCAATTCAAAATAAGGGGGGACAATCTTTTAAAAAATTAGTTATACAAAAAAGGGACAAACAAATATAAGAATTATCATCATTATTAAGTTGAAGCTGAGTGTACATTACCTAAAAAATCTGAGTAAATTAAATTCGACTCAATTCAACAAACATTTATTAAATGTCCCTTGTTTTCAAAATTAAGCAAACTATAAAATCTGAATTTGAGGAATCTAAAAGACATATTCTGGATAGTGCAACTAATTCTTCGTTGATGAAAAGATTATAGGATTATAGCTTTAGAGCTGGAAAGGACCTCTGAGGTTATCCATTCCAACTCCCACATTTTATACATGAGGAAGTTGACATCCAAAGAGGTTGTGATTTGCTCAGAGAGGTTAAATGATTTGCCCAGTATCACAGAGCTTGTATCTTGAAAGGGATTTGAATCCAATTCTTCCTGACTTCTAATCTTATACTCTGTTCTCTATATCATACTGCCTCCAAGGAAAAACAATACATCCTCCTTAAACTAAAACTATAGCAAACTTTCAGTTGTAGCAAGAAAGATCCTTATGATATCTCTACCAGATGAGAATACATTTCCTCAAACTTTTTTTTAAATTTCCATCCAGAAATATGATAGGGTCTCATTAAATTTTCTTGAGTCATACCACAAAAAGCATTTGGAGAAAGCAGATAAATTAATATTGGACCATTCAATGGTCAATAATGTCTTGAAAACAAGATTTTTTTCTTGTAATTTAGTGGCTTATTCCCCACCCCCTTTCCCCTTCTCTCACTGAGGACCAAATAACCAAGACCATCTCTTTCTAATTGTTACCTTGCTTTTTGTCACATTCCCCTCCTTGGATAGTTGGATTTAATTGGGGTCAGGATTATATACAGCATAGTTAAGATTAGTTGAGAAGGAAATTCCATGGCCTCATTGCAAAAAGTAAATTAAAACAAACAAACAAAAAACTTTTCTCACATCTCAAGGCTTAAAAATGCCATCAAAACAAGAATCTGGTGCTTCTTTTAATTATCCAATCTCCAAAGCTACAGTACATAATTCCTTGTATAATCAGAGCTTAAACTCTGAAGAAACTCATATGGATGACATTTCCTTTCAATTCTGAATGGGGATTATTTTAAGAGGATACAGAATTTAGAAGTATTTCAATGGACCTGATATTTAAAGCATATTTAGTGGCATTTATGTTTTAATCTGCTTATTGACTAGGCATTAAAGAAAGCCGAGAGTAATTTAGCCACAATTCAAAAACCTAGAAATTGTTAATAAAATCAGCAAGGTATAGGGTGACGATAGTTTCCCTTGCTGGAAGACCAAGTATAAAATTCCAAGTACAACATTTTCAATTGTAGGGTTTTCTCAGTTCTTGATTTTTCTGGCCCTTGGATGATATTAATTCAAATGCAGAAACATGAGAATACTAGTCCTCAAAGTTTCTTCTTAGTGAGGTTCAGAAAGAAATCCATTCTGGATCAAATAAGAAAAATTTGCCTATTTTTTGCTGCCTTGATCATCAAATCATTTAAGATATTCCATTTATTCTATTTGGGCTATATTTGCATGAAGCCAGAACAATTGGTTCAATCACTTTATATGATCAATAAGGAAAAGTCAAAATGTTATATGGCGGATCATAGATGAATGGCAGAATTTCCTTACATTTCTAGATTCGTATGGACCTAAAGATGAAGAAGTATTTGCTAAAATAAAGGTGCAGAGATGTCCTACAATGAATAATAGCTTTAACTAAGACTTAATAGTTTAGATGCCATTCAAAAAACTGTATATGACCAAATCTACCTTTCTGTAGTTATTTGAGTACCTCTGACCTCTGGAGAACAGTATGAGGTCTTGCAAAGTATATTTGGAAGCAAGCTGATTTCACTGACAAACCATTTATTTTCATTTGATGCACAATCTCCAATGATCTAAGGTAGATTTCAATTTTTATTCATCTTTTTGCCCTAGCTTTTGCATATTCATATAGAAAAGCTCTTCATTGGATCTGTTCCTTTTCTTAAAACCCTTAAATATCTACTATTTCTTTTCCAAGAAACATTAAGGCAAATTAAAAGTGGCATTCAGAATTTGTGAACTTGATCTTGGGCACACAAGGAAATACTTATTGTTCACTTTCTTTTGGAGGGGTTGTATTTTATTTTATTTTTCTCATTTATATGTAAAAAGTTTCATACTCTTTTAAAATATTTTTTCAATACTCTGAAAAAAAATCTTTTGAGTTCAAAATTCCCTCCTGCCACCCCTTTTCCCCTTTTCCTTGAGAAGGAAAGTAACTTGATGCAGATTATATTCATGTGGAGTCATTCAAAAGATTTCCATATTTACCATGTTACAAAAGAAAATACAAACCAAAAAAATAAAGTAGAAAAAATATGCTTCAATCTGCATTCAGATTCCAACAGTTCTTTCACTGGAGGTAGTTCCAGTGAAAACGAAACAGCAGTTTTTAATCATAAATCTTTCTGAATTGTCTTGGATCATTATATTGCTGAGAATACCTAAAGTCATTCATAGTTGGCCATTGTAAAATGTTGCTATTACTGTGTATGATGTTTTACTGGCCCTATTCCCTTTATTTTTCATCAGTTCATAGAAGCCTTCCAAAGTTTTTCTTAACCCATTTTGCTCATAATTTCTTATAGCACAATACTACACCACAACCTCATAATACAATTTGTTCAGCCATTCCTCAAATGATGGTCATCCCCTAAATTTCCAATTCTTTGCCACCACAAAAAGATCTACTATAAATATTTTTAACATATAGAGTTGTTCACTTTATTTATGAAAATTCTTTTAAAAGAACTAAAAATCAAGGAGATATAAAAAGTCCAAGAGAGGAAAATATGAAGCTTTTTCAAAGGCATGTCCTTATGTGTTCTCACATTTCTAACTCTTCTCTGCTTTGTTGACCTCTCAAGGTTCCTCACAGATAGTCAAATGCATAAATACTCTAATGTATTTGTTATCTCATCTGTTAATCAGTCATTGAACTTGTATTATGTGCTCAGAACTCTATTAAGAAAAAGAAAGATAGTCTTTGCTATCAAAGAGCTTACAATCTAATGGGGTAAGACAACATGCTGAAATAGGATGAGGGGATGGTACCCAGGGCAGGGGCATAATGGAGCAATTCAAAGGAATGTATTGATGGTGGATGTTCCCTCTACCAGGCAGATCATGACTGAGCCACACTTTTCCATCCTATATAACTCTTGTAGTTTCACTATACAGGGGATATCCTTATATTATTCTAGAGATCCTCATTACTTCCTACTGACATTTTGAGGGTGCTCATGGAACACATGGGGTCCATCCATTAGGTGACTCTTATTCTTGTCATATGACCAACCTATCTTCTTTTTCCATCAGATATTTCTTTGATAGTTTCTTTTATACTTCATGTTGCAATCTTCTCATACTCAACATGCATCTCTCCAGCATTGCAAAGACTGATCCTTATTTTTGATTCTTTGGAGATTGTCAAATTATATGACTCACAGGCATTAGCACCACTGGAAGAAAACTTGTATTATGTGGACAAGTTTGGAATTGCTAAATGATTCTTGCAGTTTCCCAAAATCAAGGGAGCCTTTTCTCTCCCTGTTGTTAAATTTTGCACCCAATTTGTTGTTTATTTGCAGTATCTGTCCATAGCATGCATACTGATGGTAGAATTCCCTTATAAATTCAATAGAGAAATTCTGTCAAAGTCAGTATTGTTAATGGCATTCATTGAATAAAAACACCAGCAGGTACTATAATACTAACTGGGCCAGAAGGCAGAAACAGCAGAATATTGGGAAAAGGACATTTGGAAGGAAACTTAAAAATTCCAGTATGATGCCTTTAAGATGCATAACTGCAAGGAAACTCAGAGAAGATTTTAAGCTGAAAAGAACCTTAGAGTTCATTTGATCCAATCTTCTTCAATTAATTGATGAGGAGATGGAAACCTAAAGAAATAAAATTATTTATACAAAGTCATATAGCAAGATATAAGATTAAAATTAATATCCAATAACTCCAAGTATATTTTATAAGATTTATTAATAATGACTTGAAGTAGAAGAAATAAAAAGACAAAAGTAAAAGCCTGAGTAAAGAGAAGTTTTCCCATCTACATTAGCTGGAAAAGAGAGAGGGATGGAAACACACAAACTTTATATCCAAAATATAAGGATGTAATGTGAGAATGAAAGTGGGATGCTGGGATTCAGAGTCCTGGGGTTCAAAGTATAATTATGCAATCCCCCTGTGATTCCATTGGAAAACAAGCATGTAGAAATCTCCCAGATTTATATGCCTAGTCTCCCCATGGAATCAGTACACATAACTAACATATCTCTAAAGATCTTTAACTAGTGGTACATAAAATATTGCACTTTCTAAGGGGAAACTACAATAATTTGGGGATAAGAGGAAAATAAAAGAGAAAGAAAACAAAACCAGTGATTACTAGGTGCATTGACAAAAAGCCAACTAGGAGGCAGCCCCTTTGGCATAAGAATGTACATTCAAAATAAATGCATTCAACCCCCCACGTTTCAATTGCACTACATCCCAAAGTTCATTCTTGATCTTTTGGTGCAGTGTGTGGTCTCTGCAGGCATCTTTATGGCACCTTCACTTTCTTGATTCGGGGAGGTAGCAAGTTTCTTATACTAAAATTACTCTCAAAAGAATTTAAACTTTGCATTATGGGATAATAATACAATCCCACCTCCCATCCCCCCGAGGATGGTGTTGACAAACACATGGATCACCCTGGGATACATGGCTGAGTAATGACGTATATGAATCAATTGTCAAAAGAAAAATCAAAAACATAAAAAATCAAATAAAAGAGAAAAAGCAACTTCTGGATGAAATATAAAATATCAGTCTTTTGTGTAAAAATTCTAAAGTAAGGAAGAATAAACTTATAACAGGTCCTTGAATAAGGCCCCAATTAAAATGATTTATGTCCCAAAAACCTGTAGTAGCAATTAGGTACTTACCCAATCATCAACCAGGACTACAGAAAATTGCCACACCAGAAATGAAATAAAAGGGACTAGATTTTGAAGCAGATGGGAAATAGCATTCCCTGGTCTGATTTTACCTTTGCTTTCAGGGATGGGGAGCCAAAATGGCAGCCAAACTGAGGTACTTGATAAGAGTCTGAATCTGGCACAAGGGAATCCTGTGTCTGACTTTGCAGTTGTTTCCTCGAATCCCAAAATAAGTTCAAGTTCCCTGTCTTGGCACAGAATCTCATCAATCCCACTGGGATTGGTTGGTCTCCTTACCTTCAGGCTTCTTGGCACTGTGCAGGTTAACTTTGTGCTCCTTGGTGCTGTGCAGTGGCTCTTTTGTGATCCCTTCTCCTATAATCAGACACAATCATTAATCAAAGTCCCATATTTAACAATGAATGGCAGGTTTCCATAGTCTAAAGCTTTTGTGTATGCATTGACATTGGGGCTAATGAACATTTTAAACTTACCCTAGTGTAAAAATTAAAAAAAAATTAATACTGATAACATGTGTTTCAAGTACAAAAAATGAGAGAAAAAAGAAAACTCAAATACTCTATTGCACATATTAGGAAAAACAATAATAAATATATATAGTTCAAATCAGTGACACACTTTGTTACCCAAGGAGAGGCACATTACAAAGGTTTCTCACCCCAAAGTGAGATCTATTTTCTTTTTAACTTGGCCATGATCCACAGTGAGCGTACATAATTTTTCACTAAGAAAACAGCTTTATAAAACAGTAGTACAGCAGGTAATACACATTCAAAGAAGTACCAACATTTCCCAAATCACAAGAGCACATCAAAATTCCCCAAAGGTTACTAATATAGGTTTTGTCCAACTAGTTTATGAACTTTTATAATGACATTTTCTCTAATCCAAGCATAGGACGATGCAAATAAAAACAGTACAAAAGAATATATATGGCCAATAGCCAAAACACAGTAACAGAAAGTGACATAGTATAACAGAATATTATAAATAAATTAATATGTAAACTTAAAAAAATTAAATCTTAAAAAATCAGCAAATATAATAAGCAGAAGAGGATACAGTCATTATCTATACAAGGCACTCTCTTTACATGTGAGCAATGGATCCAAGAGTCCTTTTCTCCAATTTTGAGAGCTATTGGAGTAGTTAACAGAACTTGGAATGGACTTTCCCGAGCAGGCTGAGTTGCCCTAGTGCAATGGAAGTTCTTTATGTACACCTTGTAACCTGGGTGCAAGTCATGGAGTGAGAAGTCTATAGATCCTTGAAGCCATCCACTGACTTCACAAAGGTTCCAAGTGGGTAGGACATTCAGAAAGGGGAACCGGGGACTGAAGAGAAAAATGGGTTACAGATTAAGAACTAATGGAAAGAGAACATAAGGCAAGAATAAAGACACACAAAGAAAGTTCTGACATAAGCTAGTCAGGCAGCAAGTAAGCTCTGGTGGTCTAGAATTTTACTGGGATGTAGCTCTGATGGTAAAGAGTTTCCATGGTTCAGAGCTCTGGTGGTTAAGAGCTTCCATGGTTCAGAGCTTTTCCCTTAGCCAACATACTGGTACTTTTATTGGGGTTGCAACAGTATAGGGGAAGGGGAAAATAATAATTAGAGGAGTGGTCTGATACATTAAAATTAGATATACAAACTGCTGGGTCCTAAAACAATAGAAGTAGCTAAAGCCTAGATCAGGAGTACATATAGCCTAAGGCATCTAAATTTATTTGATATATATGTTAATTGATTGGTAAAATAAGGAGACTGAGATAACTGAATAGTCTTCTAGAGTGTAGTCTTAGGTTAGTGAAGGGCTCGGAATTTGGCAAGGTTGAGGTTCAATTTAACTGAAGGTTACAGAAACCAATCAGAAGCAATACAAGAGTCAGCTTTTTGAGCACCCTTAAAATAATATCAAGATTAATATATACCTGGACTCCTACAGTCCTGCTTGTACAGCAGCTTCAGATTCATGGAGTGCTCACAATTTGATCTGCAAATCCTGTATATATGAGACATTAGAGTTTCCCCCAGTAAAGATGTGTATGCAGGAGAAAAAGGCTTAGCCTGCACAGGGGGATGTCCAAAAACATCTCAAATAGTGAGATGTGTAGATCTTCTCTGGGCCTGCTTCTAAGATAAAATAGGACAAGAGGGAGAACTTTAGGACATTTTAAATGAGTCTTCACGCACAATTTGCCAATCAAAGTTTTAAGATCTCTATTCATTCTCTCCACTTGGCCTGAGCTCTAGGAATGGTATGGTACATGGAATTTGGGAGATATCCCCAAACAAGAATATATCTGAGACAAAACCAAATCGGTAAAATGAGTTCTCCGGTCTGAATCAATATGTGCTGGCAGGCCAAAGCGAGGAATTATCTCTTTTAAGAGCACTTAGGCAACAAAAGTCACTGTGGCTCAAGAGGTAGGAAATGCTGCAGGCCATCTGGTCAGCCGATCTACCATGATCGGACAAAATTTATACTATCCAGCTTTTGGAATAGTGACAAAATTAATTTGAAGGTGTTCAAAGGATGTATAAGCCAGAAAAAAGCTTTGCCATGAAAGGAGTGCTGATTGAATGCTTGGCAGGTAGGGCAGGCTGTACACACTGTAGACGCTATGGTAGTTATGCCAGGGCTATCCATACTCTTTTTTTTAAACATTTATTAATACTTATTTTTTAGAAAAGTTAACATGGTTACATAATTCATGCTCTTTACTTTCCTCTTAACCCCCCAAACTGTCCCCACCCCCCACCCCCATGGCTGATACATATTTTGCTGGGTTTTAACATGTGTCATTGATCAAGACTTGTTTCCAAATTGTTGATAGTTGCATTGGTGTGGTAGTTTCGAGTCTACATCCCCAGTCATGTCCACCTCAAATCATGCGTTCAAGCAGTTGTTTTTTTTTCTGTGTTTCCTCTCCTGTAGTCCTTCCTCTGAATGTGGGTAGTGTTCCTTTCCATAAATCCCTCAGAGCTGTCCTGTGTCATTGCATTGCTGCTGGTACAGAGGTCCATTACATTCTATTTTACCACAGTATATCAGTCTCTGTGTACAATGTTCTTCTGGCTCTGCTCCTTTCGCTCTGCATCAATTCCTGGAGGTCTTTCCAGTTCACATGGAATTCCTCCAGTTCTTTATTCCTTTGAGCGCAATAGTATTCAATCACCAGCATATACCACAATTTGTTCAGCCATTCCCCAATTGAAGGGCATACCCTCATTTTCCAGTTTTTTGCCACCACAAATAGCGTGGCAATAAATATTTTCGTACAAGTCTGTTTATCTATGACCTCTTTGGGGAACAAACCCAACAATGGTATGGCTGGATCAAAGGGCAGGCACTCTTTTATAGCCTTTTGAGCATAGTTCCAAATTGCCAGCCAGAATGGTTGGATCAGTTCACAACTCCACCAGCAATGCATTAATGTCTCAGTTTTGCCACATCCCCTCCAGCATTCATGACTCTCCCCTTCTTTCATTTTAGCCAGTCTGCTAGGTGTGAGGTGATACCTCAGAGTTGTTTTGATTTGCATTTCTCTAATTATTAGAGATTTAGAACACTTTCTCATGTGCTTATTGATACTTTTGATTTCTTTATCTGAAAATTGCCTATTCATGTCTCTTGCCCATTTATCAATTGGGGAATGGCTTGATTTTTTATGTAATTGTTTTAACTCCTTGTATATTTGAGTAATTAGACCCCTGCCAGAGTTTTTTGTTATAAAGATTTTTTCCCCAATTTGTTGTGTACCTTCTGATTTTGGCTACATTGTTTTTGTTTGTACAAAAGCTTTTTAGTTTGATATAATCAAAATTTATTTTACATTTTGTAATTTTATCTAACTCTTGCTTGGTTTTAAAAATCTTTCCTTTCCCAGAGATCTGACATGTAAACTATTTTATGTTCATTTAACTTATTTATAGTTTCCTTCTTTATATTCAAGTCATTCACCCATTCTGAATTTATCTTGGTGTAGGGTGTGAGATGTTGATCTAAACCTAATCTCTCCCATATTGTTTTCCAAATTTCCCAACAGTTTTTGTCAAATAGTGGATTTTTATCCCAAAAGTTGGGCTCTTTGGGTTTATCATACACTGTCTTGTTGATGTCACTTACCCCAAGTCTATTCCACTGATCCTCCCTTCTGTCTCTTAGCCAGTACCATACCTTTTTGATGACTGCTGCTTTACAGTACAGTTTAATATTTGGTACTGCTAGGCCACCTTCCTTCACAGTTTTTTTTTCATTATTTCCCTTGATATTCTTGATCTTTTGTTATTCCAGATGAACTTTGGTATACTTTTCCCTAATTCAGTAAAAAAGTTTTTTGGTAGTTTGATAGGTATGGTGTTAAATAAGTAAATTAATTTGGGTAGAATGTTCATTTTTATTATGTTAGCTCATCCTACCCATGAGCAATCAATGTTTTTCCAATTGTTTAGATCTAGTTTTAATTGTTTGGAAAGTGTTTTGTAGTTGTTTTCATATAATTCCCGTGTTTGTTTTGGTAGATAGATTCCTAAGTATTTTATATTGTCTAGGGTGATTTCAAATGGTGTTTCTCTTTCTACCTCTTGCTTCTGTGATGTGTTGGAAATATATAGAAATGGTGATGATTTATGTGCATTTATTTTGTATCCTGCAACTTTGCTAAAGTTGTTGATTATTTCTACAAGCTTCTTAGTTGATTCTCTAGGATTTTTTAAGTAGACTATCAAATTATCTGCAAAGAGTGATAGCTTAGTCTCCTCCTTGCCTATTTTGATACCTTCACTTTCTTTTTCTTTTCTAATTGCTACTGCTAGTGTTTCTAGTACAATGTTAAATAATAGAGGTGATGATGGGCATCCTTGTTTCACTCCTGATCTTATTGGGAAGGCTTCTAATTTATCCCCATTGCATATGAGGCTTGTTGATGGTTTTAGGTATATATAGCGTTTATTATTTTTAGGAAAGTACCTTCTATTCCTATACTTTCCAGGGTTTTCAATAGGAATGGGTGCTATATTTTGTCAAAGACTTTTTTAGCATCTATTGAGATAATCATGTGATTTTTGTTTGTTAGATTGTTGATATGGTCAATTATGTAGATGGTTTTCCTAATGTTGAACCATCCTTGCATTCCTGGTATAAATCCCACCTGATCATGGTGGATGATCTTCTTATTTACTTGCTGGAGTCTCTTTGTTAGTATTCTATTTAAGATTTTTGCATCTATGTTCATTAGGGAGATTGGTCTGTAGTTTTCTTTCTCTGTTTTTGATCTCCCTGGCTTTGGAATCAGTACCATATTTGTGTCATAAAAGGAATTTGGCAGGACTCCTTCTTTTCTTATTATATCAAATAATTTGTATAGTATTGGGATTAGTTGCTCTTTGAATGTCTGATAGAATTCACTTGTGAATCCATCAGTCCCTGGCGATTTTTTCTTAGGGAGTTCTTTGATGGCTTGTTCAAATTCTTTTTTCTGATATGGGATTATTAAGGTATTTATTCTGCTGTTAATCTAGGCAATTTGTATTTTTGTAAATATTCATCCATATCTCCTATTGCTCTATTTATTGCCATGTAATTGGGCAAAATAGTTTTTAATGATTGCCTTAATTTCCCCTTCAAAAGAGGTAAGGTCTCCCTTTTCATCTTTGATACTGTCAATTTGGTTTTCTTCTTTCCTTTTTTTATTAGATTGACCAGTACTTTGTCTATTTTATCTGTTTTTTCAAAATACCAGCTTCTAGTCTTATTTATTAATTCAATAGTTCTTTTAATTTTGATTTTATTAATTTCTCCCTTGATTTTTAGTATTTCTAATTTAGTTTTCATCTGGGGATTTTTAATTTGCTTGCTTTCTAATTTTTTAAGTTGCATGCTCAATTAATTAATCTCTGCCCTCCCTAATTTGGTAATATAAGCACTCAAGGATATAAATTTCCCCCTGAGTACTGCCTTGGCTGCATCCCACAGAATTTGGTAGGATGTCTCATCATTGTCATTCTCTTCAATAAAATTATTGATTGTTTCTATGATTTCTTCTTTGACTAGCTGGTTTTGGAGAATCATATTATTTAATTTCCAATTAGTTTTTGATTTGCCTGTCTAGTTGCCCTTACTAATGATTATTTTTATTGCATTATGATCTGAGAGGGTTACATTTAATATTTCTGCTCTTTTGCATTTGTTTTCAATGTTTCTATGCCCTATTACATGGTCAGTCTTTGTGAATGTACCCTGTGCAGCTGAAAAGAAGGTGTATTACTTTTTGTCCCTATTTATTTTTCTTCACATATCTATTAAGTTTAATTTTTCTTGGACTTCATTCATCTCTCTTACCTCTTTCTTATTTATTTTTTGGTTTGATTTATCTAGATCTGAAAGAGGAATATTTAGGTCTCCCACTAGTATGGTTTTACTATCTATTTCATTCTTGAGATCTACTAGTTTCTCCTTTACGAATCTGGTTGCTATGCCATTTGGTGCATACATATTGAGCAATGTTATTTCCTCATTGTCTATACTGCCTTTAATTAGGATGTAATGACCTTCCCTGTCTTTTTTAATCATATCTATTTTTACTTTGGCTTTGTCAGAAATCATAATAGCCACTCCTGCCTTCTTTTTCTCATTTGTGGCCCAAAGGATTTTGCTCAAGCCCTTTGCCTTAAACTTGTGCATATCCACCTGCCTCATACGTGTTTCTTGTAGACAACATATGGTAGGATTTAGGTTTCTAATCCACACTCTGCTATTTGCTTCCTTTTTAAGGCACTTTCATCCCATTCACATTCAGAGTTATAATTATCAGTTGTGTATTCCCCAACATTTTGGTATACTCTCCTAGTTCTACCCCTTCTTCTTAAACTATTTCCTTTTAAACCAGTGGTTTACTTTATACCAGTAATCCTTGACCCCTCCCTTGATTTACTTCCCTTTCTACCCCCTCCATTATTATTTCCCTCTTTTTATTTTTAAGGCCTAATGAATTCCCTCCCCCTTCTTCTCTCCTCCCTTTTTTGACCTCCCCACTCCCCTTCTCCCCTTGGTTTATCCCTTCTGACTTTCTCAGCAGGGTTAGATAGAGTTTTATATCTCAATGGATAAAGCTACTCTTCCCTCTCAGGGTTAATTACACGGAGAGTAAGGTTTAAATATTACTTCTTAATGCTCTCTTCCTCTCCTTCTTATAATAGTATTCATCTCTTCCCCTTTCATGCCCTTTTTGTGTGTAATAGAATATCCTATTTTTCTTATTCATTCAAGTTTCTCTTGGTGTCCTCTACTATTCGCCCCCCTCTTTCCCACCCCCATATCATCTTAGACCATTTAGTATTCCAACCTCTCCCTATGAATAATAATTCTTCTAATTACTATAATAGTGAACACTATAATAGTGAATAGAGTTCCTTACAGAGAATTATACATAACATTTCTCCACATAGGAATGCCAATAATTAGATCATATTGAAGCCTTTAAAGAGGCAAATTTAAAAAATACGAGTTTTCTTTCTCTCCCCTTTGTTTCTTATTTACCTTTTCATGTTTCTCTTGATTTTTGTGGTTGGATATGGAACTTTTCATTTAGTCCTGGTCTTTTCTGTGCAAATACTTGGAAATCTTCTATCTTGTTGAATGCCCAAACTTCCCCCTGGAAGTATATAGTTAGTTTTTATGGGTAGGTTATCCTTGGTTGTAGGCCCAGTTCTCTTGCCTTTCTGAATATCATATTCCAAGCCTTGAGGTCTTTTAGCATGTAGGCTGCCAGATCCTGTGTGATCCTGATTGGTGCTCCTTGATATCTGAATTGTCTCTTTCTGGCTTCTTGTAAAATTTTTTCTTTTACTTGGAAGCTCTTGAATTTAGCTCATATTCCTGGGCGTTGTCTTTTCTGGGTCTAGTGTAGAGGGTGATCTATGGATCCTTTCACAATATCTATATTGCCCTCTTGTTGTAGAACTTCAGGACAATTTTGCTGAATAATTTCTTTTAGTATGGAGTCCAAATTTCTATTAATTTCTGCTTTTTCAGGAAGACCAATGATTCTCACATTGTCTCTTCTAGACCTGTTTTCTTGGTCTGTCACTTTCTCGTTGAGATAATTCATGTTTCCTTCTATTTTATCAGTCTTTTGACTTTGTTTTATTTGTTCTTGCTGTCTTAATAGATCATTAGCTTCTAATTGCTCAATTCTAGCCTTTAGGGACTGGTTTTTGGCTATAATCTGTTGGTTTTCCTTTTCAATCTGGTCATTTCTGGTCTTTAATTTACTTGCATTACTTTCCAATTGTGAAATTCTGCCTTTTGAACTGTTATTTTCTTGCTATATTTTGGTTTCTAATTTGCTTACCATTTTGTTTGATTTTTGGGCATCTTTCTCCAATTGGGAGTTTCTGTCTTCTAACCTGTTAATTTCCTTTTGAATTTGCTATTTCCCACTTCTCTCTCCAAATCTCTTCCATCTTTCTCATCATCTCAGATTTGAACTCTTCAATAGCTTGTGGCCAATTTTCATTATTTTGGGAAGGTTTGGATATGATTACTTGTTTGTTCTACTCTGCTGTTTGCTCTGTTGTCTGGATTTTATTTGTGTAAAAGTTGTCGAGTGTTACAGATTTCTTCTTGATGATCTTTTTCTTTTGGGGTTCTTGTCTCTGGCTTGCCATTTTTAGCCCTGAGCCCTCTCAGGTTTATCCTCACACTCAGGGTCTGTCTGCACTCTTTAGGCTCCTGAAGTCTCAGGTCTAGTTGTTCTCAGGGTCAAGCCTCCTGGTGGTCCCCTTGCTTGTTCCTCTGCCTGAGGCTCCTTTAACAATCTCAGGGTGCTGCTTCCACAGTTGTGCACCCCTTTGCACTGGGTCCCCACTCAAGGTCTGTGCCTGTGCTCAGGATCCGAGTTCTTGGCTGCACTCAGGATCCGTGTCTTTGCTTGAGCCCATGCCTGCACTCGTACCTGCTCTCAGAGTCTGTGTTCAAAGTCCACACGTTCTTTAGCCTCTTGGGGTCTTAAGTCTTGCTGCTCTCAGGGGCAGGTCCTGGTGATCCCAGGTAGCTGCCAAAGACTTAATGTGTGCCCCAAATTTGCTCTGACTCTTGTGCGCTGGCTTTGGCACTGTAGATGGTGTGGGGTGGGGGAGGGGTTGCTCAGCTCATATTTTAGTGAGAGCTGTTTCAACCCTTTATAACATGGAAATGCCCCAATTACATGTACCTCTAATGCTGCGCCCTGTTGTGGGGTCCCTTCGTTCCTCTGGATTTGTTTTTATGTCTTCTTGAGGAGTCCTATATGTTTCGGTTAGGCGTGGTTAAGCAGCTGCTTTTCACTCTGCAGCCATCTTAACTAGGAAGTCTATCCATACTCTTTTAACAGAGTCCACAATGCCCTTAGTACCAAAGTGACCATTTTTGGGAATGGATTGGCAAATTTGGTGATAAAAAAAAAACTTCTAGGGCAGTTATGGGCAAACTTTTTAAAGAGGGGCCAAAGGAAAGGAAATACTCATGTGTCAGTCTATTTCTAAGGCAACTCTTTCAAAGTTTCATTGTATTGTATCCTAGTCATTGTATTCATCAGATTTGGAATAATTTCCTGTAGCAGATAGAACATTTCAGCACCCCCACCCCCAGCATCTGGACTGTGGGCCATAGTTTGCCCATCGCTAGGGTTTTACTTCAGCTGATACCCATATTCCATTTATCGATTTTGCTTTAAATTTGTGCTTCCATTTTCCCACTTCCTTTTCACTATAAGAAAGGGACAAATTTAAATCATTACTAGTTGTCAATGTTAAAATTAACTCAGGTCCTTCTAAGGCTGCTAGCTTTGCAGTAGTATCTGCCTGGTCATTCCCTCTAGAGACAGGGTCAGTACCACTTGTATGGGCAGGGCAATGAACTACAAGTAGAGCTTCAGGGAACTGAAAGGGTAGAAAGAACCTCATTAATACTATCTGCATTTTCTATACATTTTCCAGCTGATGTTAACATCCCCTTTGAAGCCATAGCATACATATTGCATGACATTCCAAATGCATGCCTAGAGTCTGTGTAAATAGTTACCTTCTTATCTTTGGCAATTGTACAGGCATGCTTTAGAACTATCAGTTCTGTGCCTGGAACACTTATATTTGAGGACAGTGAAGCTGACCACAGAGTGGCAAATTCTGTTACTATAGCAGCTCCAGTGTAATGTATGCCATCCCTCATGAAAGAAGAACCATCAGTGAATAAGACTAAGTCTGGATTGTCTAAAGGAGTGTCCAGGAGATTATCTCGAGTTTTTCAGCCATGGACACTAAAGATTCACATCTATATAAAGGTTCTCCTGAAACTGGTAAATCACGAAGCAAGGTTGCAGGATTTAGAACTGCACAATGTATTATGGTAATATTTTCATTACGTAACAAGGTTACCTCATATCTTGCAAGACTAATCAGAAAATGCCTGTGTTCTATGTCTCAGCAACAATGATTCTACTTAATTTGGGCACATTATGCTTAAAGGGCATCCCAATACCACATCAGCATATTTAGTTACTAGCAAGGTGTGGAAGCTACACCTCTAAGACATGGTAATGCTACTGAAGCTACTGGGTCCAGCTAGCTGGAATAATAAGAAACTGGGTCCTGAGCAGGTACCAGAGTTTGAGTTAGAACACCTGAAGCTACTCCTCTCTGTTTCTGTATATACAAAGTCAATGGCTTGTTGTAATCTGGGATACCTAGAGCAGGGACAGACAGGATATCCTGTTTTAAGTTTGAAAGAGCTGATAGGTATTCCACCTCTGATTTAAGCAGTTCAGGGACTGAATTGTTTTTTAAACCCCTAACTTCTGTGTATTGGCTCCTAGGCATAAAAGTGGTAAGGGTAGGCAATGGGGGTCAAGTGACTTGTCCAGGTTCACACAGCTGGGAAGTGTCTGAGGCCAGATTTGAACTCAGGACCTCCTGTCTCTAGGCCTGACTCTCAATCCACTGAGCTACCCAGTTGCCCCCAGGGACTGAATTTTTTGACAGTGATATAAGGGGTTTAGTTATTTCCCCATAGCAAATGATCCATTGCCTAGAAAACTCTGTTGCGCTAAGAATTGCTCTCAACTGTTTCTTAGTGGAGGGTGCTCAATTTCTGAATATCTTCAATGCACTTAGGGGAAATGGCGCAGACACCAACAGTTAAAATGAACCCTAAATATGTCACTTTGGGGAGACACCACTGAACCTTTGCCTTTTAGATTTTGTGGCCAGTCTTTTGTAGCTCTAAAAGGAGATGTTTGCTATCTTCCTGGCATACTGTGGCATTTGGTAAGGCCAAGTTAAATCATCTACAAAGTGTATCAAGCAGCTTTTCTTAAACTTAACATTTGCTAAATCTTGTGTTAACAAGAAATGTTGGACTATCCATGTACTCTTATGGCAAATGACACCAGGTCCATTTGGGAACCTTTCCAGGTGAAGGCAAATATATTCCTGGAATTCTCATGAATAGCGATTGAGAAGAAAGCTGAACACAAATCCATCACAGTGAAATGTTTTGCTGTGCTGGGAACAAAGGAAATAATTGTAGCATGGCTGGGAATCACAGGATGTCTCCTAATGACATGATTATTTACATCCATTAAGTCTTAGACAAATCAATAGATAGTTTTTCCATTGGGGCCTGATTTTGGCCTTTTTTTACATGTAGGATGGGTGTATCATATTTAAATTTGCATGGAATTATTATTTTTGCTTAATTAATAAATCTATAACTGGGGTAATTCCCTCAATTGACTCTTTTTATAGAGGATACTGAGGAATGGAAGGAGGTGGACCCCCTCTTGTTTTGATTTGAACAGGAACAGTTGATTTAAGTAGGCCAACATTGGAAGATGATGTGTCCCAAAGAGACTAAGGCATATCAGTTGGGATTTCAAGGGTGGGGGGCTCCTTCATCTCCTGACTGTCTAAAAAAGGAACAGGAATACATTTAACGATTCCTCAGGTAAATCTAGGGACATAGAGCCATCTGGAGAGCAAGTTATTGTGGCTCTAAGCTTGCATAAAAGATCTCTCCCTAGCAAATTCATAGGGGAGTTAAGCATTAGAAGGAAAGAATGTTCTACTGATAGAGGTCTCACAGACACTATTTTAGGGGAAAGTTTTGGGACCTTTAGAGGTGGCCCTGAAACCTCCACTACATTTAGTGAACCAGTGGAATCACAACCATAATCAGGTGTATTTATCAATACCAATCTGGAGGCTCCAGTGTCCAAGAGGCAATCATAATATGTATTTCGACCTTTAAGAGTTACATGAAGGTCATCACTATGTGGTAGGGGAATGGATAGGGATACCTGGCATTAAAACATAAGGGTCTGGGAAATCAAAAGTTTTTCACTCTCTGATTCCAGGACCCTTCCCCCCCCGCCCATACATTCATAAAGATGCTTAGTTATTTCTCTGGGATCCCCCACACTGAGGCACATTTTCATTCTGATTATAGTGTGGATGAGCCACATTTTGGATATATTATTTTTGGGTATTTTGGTGTGAGCTATTGTTTGCCTCATTTGGATTATGATTTCTATAATTATTATTATTGCTAAAGTTATTATTTCTAATCACTTGGTTCTACTCCTTATAGTTCATCATTATGTGACCTATTCTTACACAGAAGTGACATGCTAATGATTGATTTTTGGATTGCTGCAAAAGGGTAATGGCCACTGATTGACCTGCTTTTTCTTTTTCAAATCTTTCAGTTAAAGCTTTTATTTCCTTCCTTAATGTCTCTATTAATTCTTTGATCTCCTCATTTTTCTGTTCATGGCCTTTAGATACATAAATTGTAACCACCCTCAATTCCACAAGGTCCATATTAGGCCAGTTTGGGAAGTTTGTCTTAAAATAATCTTTGACCACTTTGTAACAGTTATTTACAAACTGTCTCCTAATTTGCCTGACATCTCTCTCTTGAGAGATCTAGATCTATGTATCTTCCTCCCAGCTCAATAAGTCTATCCATAAACTGGGAGGGAGTTTCCTCCTCTGATTGCTTAAGATTCTCAAACTTGGTTCATGTACCCAGCCTATCAGAACAATCTCTTATTGCTTTTAGTAATGCCTCTCTAGCCTGGCATTGTTGTAAATAATCTCCCTCATCCCATCTAGGGTCTTGCTCCAGCTAATGAACTGCTTTCTTTCCATGGGTCTTATTAACAAGAGAAATAATTTTATTTTTCTCTCTTTCTGTCAAAAAGGCTTGGAGCAAATTTTGAATGTCCACCCATGAAGGATCATACATATGAAAAACACTGTCAAGCTTCTTAATAATTATAACAGGCTCATCTTCAAAAGAAGGGATATTTTGCATGAATCTCTTAATATTTTGGGGGATAAAAGGTGTGGGGTGCCTTAAGGACACCACTTCTCCATCCTTATTTTAAGTGGGCACTTCCCTTGAGGGAAAAAAGCATTTAACTGAATTATTTATGGTTCTTGTCTCTTGGTTGAATGTCTGTGTTGCTATGGAGTAAGTAAGGGGAGGAAGGGGGGAATGAGTGGGTGAAGTGAGAGGGAGGGGTTGGTCTAGGGATGAGGAGGCAGGGTGAGAGGACTTGGGGTGGGGAGAAGGGACAGGGGTGGGTGGGTTGGCCAGGAGTTGCACAAGGTGAGAGAGAAGGCATTCAACCTGAGGTGTATATGGGGCAGGATCTTCCTTTTGCATCTCGACACAAAATTCTTTCAAAATTGTCCATTTGGGTTGGTAAGTTAAGCAAGCTATCTTTCTGTTGTTTATTCTTGAGAAGTAAATAAAGTGAGAAACGTCCAATGAAAATAAATACTCCCAGGAACAGAATTAAACAGAGTCAATCTGAATTTGTAAACTTTTCAACTCAGTATAATTCTCTGGCAACAAAAACTATTCCCTTAGAGTTTTAACTATGCTTTGTAACATCATTACTCCTCAGATAAGCTCTATGGCTTTTGATTACAGGGAAAACAAAAGACACTTACTTGAAGGTAAAAATAAATCTCAGAAGTTAACTAAGAGGTTTGGAAAAGTATTCTTCCTTCCCCTCCCCACTAGGGGCAAAAACACTAGGGAGAACAAAAGGGTATTTGAATAAAGAATACAGGCTCCACCTGATGTTTGGGTCAGGAAACCCCAGAGGCTAATTTCCAAAAATTCTGGCTTCAAATCCACTGATCAGCTACCTGCCTCCCCCCCCACCCCGTTATTCTGGGTTTTAGGGTATAAAGGGTGGTATGGGAGACCCCCATGCAGGCTAACCCCTCAGTTTCTACACTTTCAGCCAGGAGCATGAAAACCCACAAGGTCTGCTTAAAAATAAGTTTGAAAGTTAGGAGATGTTTAGGGTGGGCAGCTTGTAAGGGACTGATCTCCTGCTCCAAGCTGACAGGAAATCTGTGGTGCTGAACTCATGTGGTTATGACTTATGTGGTTTGGGGACTGTGAGAGGCAGGGGGCCAGTACTGGCCACTGAGCTGTTAGCAATATAGGGGAAATATATACTTTACCTTCTCCTCAGGAGATTTGGGGAATCAGCTGTGGGAGGCAGTAGCCAGGGAGTGGCAGCTCTCATGGTGGGTGGGTCCCCACCACTGGGAAAACTCCCTATCTTTACTCAAAGCTATCTTAAAAGAAGATCAAGGATTCTATCCATTGCAGTGGCTCGCCAACAATGTAAGATTTAAAATTAATATCCAATAACTCAAACTATTATATTTTATAAGATTTATTAATAATCATTTGAAGTAGAAGAAATAAAAAGGGAAAAGTAAAAGCCTGAGTAAAGAGAAGTTTTCCCAGCCACGTGGAAAAAGAGAGAGGGGTGGACTCACACACAAACTTTATCTCCAAAACATAAGGATATAACATGAGAACAAAAGTGGGATGCTGGGATTCAGAGTCCTGGGGTTCAAATTCTAATTATACAAAGGGCATAGAGTATCTAGGCTGAAAACAGGAACTCTTCATTTCAAATCTATGTCCCTTTCTACTTGTCCTTCTCTGTCTCTTTCTCCCTTTTTTTCTCTCATCTTTATCTCTGTCTCTGTTTCTGTTTCTGCCTCTTCTTGTTCGTATCTTTATCTACAAAGACAAGAACAGTCAAATATTAAAATATTTTCTTATAGGGGGCAGCTGGGTAGCTCAGTGGAGTGAGAATCAGGCCTAGAGACAGGAGGTCCTAGGTTCAAACCCGGCCTCAGCCACTTCCCAGCTGTGTGACCCTGGGCAAGTCACTTGACCCCCATTGCCCACCCTTACCAATCTTCCACCTATGAGACAATACATCAAAGTACAAGGGTTTAAAAATATTTTTTTATGAAAAAATAATACTATAAAAATCTTCTATAGCTGAAGACATTTTTTCCTGAGAATAAAAAGAAGCCAAACAACTTAAAAACTGATTTGCATTCCTTGTAAAGATTCAGGTTCAGTTTCTTAAGTTCTGTCTGTAGCTGCTCATTGGTGATATGACTGATCCTAACAGCCCAGAGGTCCTCATGCTCCTTCAGTGAATACTGACTTCTGCATTTTCATTCAGATACTCATTTTTTGTCAATTACTTTTGTATGTTAGAAATGATTCTTTACAGTCTTGGCCCCAAGAATTGAATTAATTTTCACCTGGAAACCCTAGGAAAAGATATGTATATTAACACAACAGGTATCTGTAGTTAAAAGGAAAATTTTACATTAATGCATAATTAGATATATGACCATAGTCGGTAATTAGAAAAAGCTGTGACTACCTTCAATCTCACTTGGCTGGATATAGAAATAGCCCAAGAACAAAAGCAATTTGGTTAAACTTTTATTTAAAGAGAGCTCCTAAAAACAAATAGAATCTAGCTTGCTTTGTTTTATGGTTTTTTGGTTTTAACTGAGGAGGTTTTGTGATTATGACTGCTTCTGGCTTGGTTAGACCATATATGGGATATCTGGAGTATTGTTTGTCTAGGAGACAGAGTTTAGGAAGGTCACTGATAAACTGTAGTCCAGAGGAGGGCAAACAGGATGGTGAAGGGCTTTGAGGTCATGGTATACTTAGCTAAAGGAACGTGGGGTATTTAGTCTGGAGAAGAAGTGACTTACAGGGCATAAAAGGTGCCTTTGTGCATTTGAAGCCATTAGTCTTGTACTTTTTTGAGTTTAGAGGGAAGAACAAGAGCCAATGGATGGAAGTTTCAAAGGGCAAATTTTGGGGAAAAAACAACAAACAGATAATTACAGTGGGATAGATTACTCTCATAAGTCATGATCTCCTGGGCATTAAGAAATCTTCATTTAAAGACTACGTGATCACTTATTGGGTATACTATAGGAGCAATTATTTGCCTTTTACATATGCGACTTCAGGTGATAACTAAGACCTCTCCCAACTCTGAGAATCTATGATTTTGTCATGTTTTTCAGATACTTCCATTTCCATATCAGAGATAAGGTACCTGTAAGACACATTCACAACATACGTGCACATACACACACACATATATATGTGTATATATATATATATATACACACACACATACAGACATACCATTTCATAACCACCCCACCCCCCACCCCATACTGCATACATACTTCAGATGTTCCTCACTCTCTCCTTTCTGGCTTCCTTCTTCATAACCTGCCAACCATCATTCTGCCACTGTACGTATTCTTTCCCTCCACCCTCCAGTTCTAAAGCTATGAACCAAAATCAAATCAGCTCTGTCAGTGTTTCTGGATGGGGCATATTGAGGGGAGTACTGGAGCCACCACAAGACCTAGAACATAGGGATAGGGACTGGTTTTACGATGACTCTCTACCAATGTAGTTTCAGGTCTTCTCTGGAGTTTAAAGTCTTAGATAGTTTCCTAGAGCACTGAGAAGTTGTGACTTAGGGTCAAATAGCTAGTATATATCAGAGGTGGAATCCAGGTCTTCTTGAGTTCCATCTGAACTGTGTTGGTGTCATCTCAAATCTGGCTCTTGAGGTGATTATTAAATTCCCAGTGTGAGTACTAACTCCAGAAATGGACAAATGCTATTAAATCAGGGTTTCATTGATTGTTTTGCTAATTGGCGAGGTTTAAGAAAGTGATGGAGAAAAGGTTAATAATTCAGAGTAAACTGAAAAGCGTCCCATGCTTGGATTGTGTGTGTGCACACACACACATTATTCAACATTTGTGGTCAGCTTTGTAAAAATTTACCAATACACTGCTGAATGTATCAATCTCTATGTCCCCATTCATTATTCTTGTAAGTTCCTGGACCAAAGAGTCCTTCCTTGGTCAGCACTGTCTTTTCTATGTTGTATACCCCATTAGTATCTAAGCTGCTTGAGATTATGATAGAGAATAAGGAAAATCTTTGCTTTTGTATATATATATATGTATACATATACATATATATATTCAATACTATGTACTGTACTTAGCACATATAAATACTTAAATGCTTTATTCATTTATTCATCCAGTTTTTCTATTTCTTTCTCCAGTAGGAACTGGAAATTTAGTCAATCATGTAAACTCAAACACTCATTTTATTCAAAATATTCTGAGATCATTAAATTTTTAGATTTCACCCATGAAATCTCACAAAAATAGCTGAATAATCATTTTAAAATCTATTAGGTATCATTATCTTTTCTGTTAGTTATACATCTTTTTTTGCTGAGTGCTAACCTTTAGCTTCAGATAATCATGTCCTTGAAATACAGGAATAAGAATGGAACATATTAACTAAAGTTAAACCAGCTGACATAGGTTGAATTGTGATTCATTCCTAAACCCTCATGAAACAAGACTACAGTAGTCGAGTGCATTTATCTTCCTTACTGTCTATGTTGCATGCATTCAAAAGCTAACCTTCCTAAGGCTATGTTGAAGTAGAGGCAATTGGGTCAACTGTTCTTATTTATGTTCAGCCACTCATTTTTTTTCATAAAATTAAAAAAGGCCCATTTAGTCCACCAATCATCCTTTTCAGTTCACACAGGTGATCTAGCTGCCTCCATTCAAAATTGACCTATCTCTCTTTACAGAGCTACAATCATCACTGTAAGAATCATTTACTTGTAGTACATGAGGTATAGATAGGGTAAGTCACTTTCTCAAGGTCACACAAAGGCTGAATGAAAGGTCTAGATACTAACCTAGGTCTTTCCATTATCTAATAAAACTGGAGTTCCAATTAATAAGGCTCTTCTAGAGGATGGGGACCAAATCTTTTTTTTTAAAGCCATCCCTTTTGTTCTAGAATTGATATAGATATCAGTTCCAAGGCAGAAAAATGTTGAGGGTTAAGGCTATTGGGATTAAGTAACTTGTCCAGGGTTATAAAGCTAGGAATTATCTGATGCTGGATTTGAACCCAGGACATCCTATCTCTATGCCTAACTCTATCCAGTGAGTAGCCTAGCTTTTCCTAGGAACCAAATCTTAAGGAAGGAAAAAACATATATTCAACACCTACTATGTTCCAGTTACTGTGCTTAGGGTTGTATGAATATATCTTATTTGATTCTTACAACAATCTCAGGAGGATGGTAGCATTATTCTTCTCAATTTTTAGTTGATAAAACTATGGCTAAGAGTGACTTCCTCATGTCCATATAGCTCAAATGTATCTGAGGCCATATGTGAATTTAGGTGACTTCAAGCCCAGAACTCTATCTACTGAACCACCTGTCTGCCTTTATTTAGCCTAATTTGTATGATATTTGGGTTTTTTTTTCAGAGAACTACTCCTGTGCCCTTCTATAATGCCACATTTGTTATATTCATCCCTTTTTGCCCAATTCATATAACTCACATTCTAGTTTACACTCTCATCAGGATATTGTAATAACCTCCCAATTAATCTTCCTGTTTTCTACTTCTTTCTTCTCCAAACCATCCTTCATGTACTTTCCAAAATGCCATTCTGACTCTAAATAATTTTTAGTATTCTATATTACCTTTAGGACAAACTCCTTAGCAAACACTTAAATATTTGAACAATTTGATATAGATTTGTAGAGTTATTTCATGCTATCTCTTCCATGTATTTCTCGTTCTAGCTAAATAGGTTTATTTGCCATTTCTTGTAGAGAACCTTCCATCTCTTCCATCTCTTACCTCCAAGTCTTTGATCCCTCTATCTTCTATGCCTAAAATGCTCTCATATCTTGCTTTTGTTGACTTCCAGAGTCTTTTAGTTTCCTTTAAGGATCAGCCTTATGGCAAACCTTTCTGGAATCCTCCAAGTTGGTACTACACCAATTTCTACCTCCTCAAAGTACTTTCTACTCACTTATCTATCAATAAAATTTTACTCTCTCCTCTCCTCCCAGCAGAAGATAAATTCCTTAGACTCAGGAACTCTCTGTTTTTGTCTTTTTTTATCTCTGACAATTAATACTGTGCCTTTCACATAGTAGATGATTAATAAATATTTGTGGCATTGAATTGAATAGCATAACACCCCTCCACCAATCGAATTTAAACAAACTCTTTATTTTCAGGGATGTTTTATATTTATTTTATCCCTAATATGTAAGACATTGTAGTGGGGCTAATAATTTTTATGGAATTGAATGGAACTTAACTGAATGGAGGTAATTTTGTATTCTTGGGAAGGGAGAGAGAGATTAAGTATTTATATTGAACCTATTATATAGTATGTACTGGGCTAAGCACTTGAAAAAAATAATTTCATTCAGTTTTTGAAGATTAAGGTGGGGGAATGAAAATTTTTTTCAAGTCTTCTCAAAGTAAGAAACGCTTCCAATTCAGTCATAAAAATAACTAGATATCTGCCCAGTTCAGGGAGCCTCATCACTGGGTTAACCATTGGATTTCCTAGCCTGGTGATGGCAAACCTATGACATGTGTGTCAGGCGCTTAGCCATCTTTGATGACACGCGGCCACATGAGACTGCATACAAAGAAGAATGGGGCCGCATGCCAAAGATGAAACATTTGTTGTAGTGTAGTGTAGACACTCTGTGCACTATAGATGACAATTCTACCTATATAAATTTACCTATTTTGGTTTGTTAAATACAGTTATATATCCCAATTATCCATTTTTGTTATTTAAACTATAAATATCTGAAATTATGGTTTTTTTCCTCAAAGTGACACACCACCAGAGTTATGCTTGGTTTTTTGGTGAATTTTGACACACCAAGCTAAAAAGGTTGCCCATCACTGTCCTAGCCTATGGAAAATGTTAGAGGCCATAGAGGGGTTCAGATTTACAGCAGTGGAAAGAGTGGTCCCCAGACTCATAACTAGAAATTTTTATCTTTGAGATAATTTGAGCAAAAGCAGGGATAGTTAGAGCAGAAGGCTTGGGACATTGTATGAGGAAGATATTCCCCCCTGAATATCATCTCTTCTGAGAAAGCTAACGGGAAGGGAATAGTAGAGGGGGCTGGAGGAGATCAGTCTAGTATGCTGAAATACTGAAAGCACAATAGCGTCCTCTACGTTTTGCACCCTGGGGCAAAGTTCAATGTAGTTACAGCTCTTGTCATACTGATGAAATTACAACTTCTTGGAGTGCGCTTTCCTTCAATTTTGTCCTAGAGAAAATAAAAATACTTATCATTATGTCTAGATGTGTGGATCACTCAATTAATATGAATTAACAGGAATTTGAAATTCAGTATCTCAGGACATAAAAATGAAATTACAGCAATTTCCAAATATCAAGGGAAAATTAGTGCCAATTTGAATCAAACAGATGAAATATAACTTGCCATATTCTACAGAATGGGCAGCTAAATAGTGCAATGGATAGAGTGTCAAGCCTAGAGGTAGGAAGGCTTATCTTCCAGAATTCAAATCTGGCTCCAGACACTAATTAGCTTTGGACTCTGGCAAAGTCACTTAACCATATTGGTCTCAGTTTCCTCATCTGCAAAATGAGCTGGAGAAGGAAATGGCAAACAACTCCAGTGTTTTTTTTCCAAGAAAACTCCAAACGGGGTCAGGAAGAGTCAACTATGACTGAAAAATGTCTAAAACAACATTTTGCAGAATCACACAGGTAGTAAATGTCTTGCCTAGGCTTTTCATTTAATTCATCTCACCAGTATACTGTGGTATATACTTTCAGACAGAATGTAAGCTTCTTAAAGAAAGGGACTCCTGACCTTGCCTCCATAGCACCTAACATGATGCCTGGTGATAGGAAATCCTTAATAAGTGTTTGTAAAATCAAATCAAATTGATATTATTACTTCTTTTTCTGAATTAGTCCATTTCTCCCAGTAACTGTCAGTGTACCTATATCTCCCTGTTTCTTTCCAAAGAACCTAAGGGAAATACTATGGAAGTAAAAGTTACTTCAACTCTATGCATTAAATGAACAAGGATTAGTTCTTGACTTCTTAGGAATGGTTTCCTCTCATTGACTGAAACCATGGTATTGGTACCTGGTCTTCATTTGTTTTAAGATTCAGAAATATATTTTTCCAAGAAAATCCAGATGAGAAACAGAAAGAAATTCTGAGCTCCCGCCCCAGTCCATTTTGCTTTTCAGCATTTGCCTTTGTTTGTCTTATCTGCCCTTCAATTATTTGCATATAAAAACCGGAGGTTAGGATTACTATTAGTATTGCCCCAGTTACATGCTGAAAACAGTTTTAACCACAAGGAAATAATTATAAACAAAGCCTAGTTAATTATACAAGACATTCTTGGCTGCCCTAATTAAGGCACAGTTCAATACTACTAGCTAGGTAGGTTTTTTTTTTTAATTGTGAATAGATTTAGAAGGAGTTTGTCTAGTGAACAAATAATGAGATCAGTGCCTCAGAAAGAATTTGATTTTAAAGAAAGAATTCACCCTTCAATTGTCTTCTCTTGTTTAATAGGATCCCCTTATCCAATGGCATGAGATGTGGTAAATAATGAGTTTATTTTTCTTAATGGCTTGAGATTAAAATGATAGGAAGCCAAGGATTGTTTCATTCTCAAAAAGCAGTGTGAAGGAGAAAGAGCTCTGAATTTTCTAAGTCAGAAGATAGTAGATAAAAGTGCTGGGCCTGGAGTCAGGAAGACCTAAATTCAAATCTTTCTTCAGACACTTACTAGCTGTGTGATATTAGACAAATCACTTAATAACTGTCTTAGTTTCCTCAAATGCAAAATAAGATAGTAATAGCACCTACCACCCAGGGTTGTTTTAAAAATAAAATGAAATAACATTTGTAAAGCATTCAGCATATTGCCTGCAACATAATAAGAATGATATAAATGTTAGCTGTGTTATTATAATTATTGCTGTTGTTATTGTTATCTCAATTCTGTTGGCTATTATTTGTGATTTTGGGGGTAAATAAATTAATCTGCCTTGGCATTATCATCTATAAAATGGGGAGATTGGACTTCATGATGTCTAAAGTTCATTATGGTTCTAAATTTCTGATCCTGGGAACCTGTACTTTTAAATGAATGTTCTTCAGCATGTTTGACAAAAGATTATTAAGCCTTTACTTGAAGACTTCAACTGAGAGAAAACCCTCTAAGTCTGGAGACATTCCATTCTACTTTTGTTGTTGTTGAATTGTTTCACTTTTGCCTAACTCTTCCTCACCTCATTTGGAGTTTTCTTGACAAAGATTCTAGAGGAATTTACCATTTCCTTCTCCAGCTCATTTGATAAATGAGGAACCTGAGGCCAATGTGTCCAGGGTCAGACAGCTTAAGTGTCTGAAGTCAGATTTGAACTCACATCTTCCTGCCTCCAGGCCTGGCACTAATTGTGAAGGGACTTTCCTGAATAGAAGCGTAATTTGCCTTTTATTGAATTCTACTCAAAGACCCTATTTCTGTTCTATAAAGTCAAGCAGTAAAGCCTATTCCTTTTTTCATATGGCATAAAGATGGTTAGTACTTCCCTCTTCCTTTCCTATTCTAAATCCAGGCTAAACATGCCTATTTCCTTTAACTAATTCTTATTTGTTATAAACTTGAAGCTCTTTACAAAGTACCCTGGTTACCTTCTTATAGTTTCTCAATGTCCTTCCTAAAAGATAGTGGCCAGAATGGAGAACGAGTCTGTACAAGTCAGGTATGGTCTGAGAAGAGAATAATTGAATGGAATTAGTATCCCTTCTTCCTCCTGTACACTATGCCTATCTTAATGGAGCCTAAGATCACGTTAGATTTTTTCAAGTTTTTATTTAGAATATTTTCTCATAGTTACATGATTCATGATCCCCCCACCCCACTCTCCCAAAGCCAAAAAGCAGTTCCTTTAGGTTATCCATGTATCATTGTTCAAAACCTATTTCCATGTTATTCCTGTCTGCAGTATAGCAATCCTTTAACATCAAAACCTTAATCACATCCCTATCGCACTATGTGATCAATCATATATTTTTCCAATGCATTTCTGACTCTACAGTTCTTTCTCTGGACGTGGATAGTGTTCTTTCTCCTAAGTTCCTCTGGACCTGAGTCATTGCATTGTTTCTGGTAGAAAAGTCTATTATATTCAATTGCACCATAATGTATCCATTTCTGTGTACAATGTTCTCCTGGTTCTGCTCTTTTTGTTCTGCATCAAATCCTGGAGGTCGTTCCAGTTCACATGGAATTCCTCCATTTCTTTATTCCTTTTAGCACAATTATATTCCATCACCCACATATACCACAATTTATTCAGCCATTCTGCAATTGATGGACAGTCCCTCATTTTCCAATTTTTTTTGCCACCATGAAGAGCACAGTTATAAATATTTTTGTACAAGTCTTTTTCCTTATTATTTCTTTGAGGTACAAACCCAGCAGTGGTATGGCTGGGTCAAACAGTAATCATTCATTTAAAGCCCTTTGCACATAGTTCCAAATTGCCCTCCAGAATGGTTGGACTAATTCACAACTCCACCAGCAGTGTATTAGTGTCCCAATTTTGCCACAATTCTTCCAACATTTATCACTTTCCTTTGCTGCCATATTGACCAGTTGGCTTGGTGTGAGGTGGGATCTCAGAGATGTTTTTATTTGCATTTCTCTAATCAGGAGGGATTTAGAACACATTTTCATGTGCTTATTGATAGTTTTGATTTCACCCTATGAAAACTCCCTATTTGTGTCCCTTGACTATTTGTTGATTGGGGAATGGCTTGATTTTTTCATAGATTTGACTTAGTTCCTCATGTATTTGGGAAACTAAACCTTTGTCAGAGAGTTTTGTTATAAAAGTGTTCTCCCAGTTTGTTGCTTTCCTTCTAATTTTGGTTACATTGGTTTTTAAATTGATATAATCAAAGTCATTCATTTTACATTTTGCAATGTTCTCTATCTCTTGCTTGGTCTTAATTTCCTTTCTTTCCCACAGATCTGACAAGTATACTAATCTATATTCACCTAATTTATTTATGATTTCACTCTTTATATTTAAGTCATTTACCCGTTTTGAATTGATCTTGTTATAAGGTATAAAATGTTGATCTATACCTAATTTCCCCCATACTGTTTTTCCAAATTTCCCAGTAGTTTTTGTCAAATAGTGAGTTCTTGTCCCAAAAGCTGGGGTCTTTGGGTTTATTGAACACTTGCTTGCTAAGGTCATTTACCCCTTCCGACTTAGATTAGCTAGCACCATATTGTTTTGATGCTGATTGCTTTACTGTAGAGTTTAAGATTTGGTACTGCTAGGCCCCCATCCTTCACATTTTTTTTTTCATTATTTCCCTTGATATTCTCGATCTTTTATTCTTCCAAATGAACTTTGTTATAGCTTTTTCTAATTCTATATAAAAGTTTTTTGGTAGTCTGATAGGTATGGCTCTGAATAAGTAGATTAATTTGGGTAGGATTGTCATTTTTATCATATTAGCTCATCCTATCCAGGAGTAATTAATGTATTTCCAATTGTTTAGATCTGGTTTTAATTGTGTTCATATAATTCCTATGTTTGTCTTGGCAGATAGATTCCTAAATATCTTATATTGCCTAGAATGATTTTAAATGGAGTTTCTCTTTCTAACTCCTGCTGCAGAGTTTTGTTGTGTAATGATTAAAAATGATAAAGGCTAATATTACTAGAGAAATTAATATTTTAATTGCCATACTGATAGAGATAAATTGACCACGCGCCTGTAAGAAATCTATTCAAATGCTGCCTCTGCCATTTTCTTCCATACCTTCCCTACTCCTCTCTGTCCCCCAGAAGTCTGCTCAGGTAGTGAAAGAAGAGGCCATCTCAAGCCTGCCCTCCGAATTTAAGTCGAGCTCTACATTGGTTCCTGTTCTCTGAAGTAATCACTTCAGAAACTGGAAACCCATTGGATCAACGGGAATTGTAGTCTCAAAGTTCCCCACATGTCCACAGGAAGTTTGTAAGATACTTTTAAAAGGCACCTCCCTGAATTCCAAACACACAGCTGAAAATATATATAAATGCTGATGATTTGTGTGGGTTTATTTTGTATCCTGAAACTTTGCTAAAGTTGTTGATTATTTCCTTTAGTCATTATATCATCTGCAAAGAGTGACAGTTTAGTCTCCTCATTGACTACTTTAATCCATTTAATTTCCTTTTCTTCTCTAATTGCTACTGCTAGCTTTTCTAGTACAAAGTTGAATAAAAGAGGTGATAATGGGCATCCTTGCTTCACTCCTGATCTTATTGGAAAGGCTTCTAACTTTTCCCCATTGCAGATGATACTTGCTGATGGTTTTAAATATATACTGTTTATTATTTTGAGGAATGGCCCTTCTATTCCTATACTTTCTAGTGTTTTTCAGTAGGAATGGGTGTTGTATTTTGTCAAAGACTGTTTCTGCATCTATTGAGAAAATCACGTGATTTCTGTTGGTTTGATTATTGATATAGTCAATTATGTGGATGGTTTTCCTAATATTAAACCATCCTTGCATTCCTGACATAAATCTCACCTGATCATAATGAATAATCCTCATGATCACTTGCTGGAGTCTTTTTGCTAGTATTCTATTTAAGATTTTTGCATCTATATTTATTAAGGAGATTGATCTGTAGTTTTCTTTCTCTGTTTTTGGTCTACATGGCTTTAGAATCAGTACCATATTTGTTTCATAAAAGGAATTTTGTATAACTCCTTTGCTTATTTTATCAAATAATTTGTACAGTATTTAGATTAGTTATTCTTTAAATATCTGATAGAATTCACTTGTGAATCCATCTGGCTCTGGGGATTTTTCCTTAGGAAGTTCCTTGATAGCTTGCTCAATTTCTTTTTTTGCAATAGTCTTATTTAAGAATCCTATTTCCTCTTTTATTATTCTAGGCAATTTACATTTTTGTAAATATTCACCCATTTCACCGAGATTGTCACATTTATTGCCATGTAATTGAGCAAAGTAGCTCTTAATAATTGCCTTAATTTCCTTTTCATTAGAGGTGAGATTGCCCCTTTCATCTTTGGTACTGTTAATTTGATTTTCTCCTTTCTTTTTTTTTTTGTTAGATTGACTAGTACTTTATCTATTTTATTTGTTTTTTCAAAGTACCAGCTCATAGTCTTATTTATTAGTTCAATAGTTCTTTTACTTTCAATTTTATTCATTTCTCCTTTAATTTGTAAGATTTTCAATTTAGTTTTTATCTGGGGATTTTTTTTTTCTAATTTTTTAAGTTGCAAGCCCAATTCGTTGGTCTCTACCCTCTCTATTTTGTTGGTATAAGCACTCAGCAATATAAATTTTCTCCTGAGTACTGCTTTGGCTGTATCCCATAGGTTTTGATATTATATTTCCTCATTGTCATTCTCTTTAATGAAGTCTGTAACTGTTTCTATGATTTTTTTCCTTTGATCCATCTGTTTTGAAGTATTAGATTATTAATTTCCAATTAACTTTAAATTTGCCTTTTTATGGACTTTTACTAATTATAATTTTTACCACATTATGATCTGAAAAAAGTAGCATTTATAATTTCTGCTTTTCTACATTTGTTTGCAATATTTCTATGCCCTAATACATGATAAGTCTTGTATATGTACCATGTACTGCTGAGAAGAAAGTATAATACTTTTTATCTCCATTCAGTTTTCTACAGATATCTATTAACTCTAATTTTTCTAGCATTTCCTTTATTTATCTTACTTCTTTCTTATTTTTGGTTCAATTTATGTAGTTCTGAAAGGGAAAGGTTAAGATCCCCCTCTAGTATTGTCTTACAGTCTATTTCCACTTTGAGCTCCTTTAATTTTTCCTTTAGAAATCTAGATACTATACCATTTGGTGCATAAATATTTAGTAATGATATCACTTCATTGTTTATAGTACCTTTTAGCAAAATGTAATTTACTTCCTTATCTCTTTTTATCAGATCAATTTCGACTTTGGCTTTGTCTGGTATCATGATTGCTACTCCTGTTTTTTTTTTTTTTTTTTTTTTTTTGCTTTAGATGATGCATAATAAATTCTTCTTTAGCCTTTTACCTTGAATCTGTGTGTCACCCTGCCTCAAATGTGTTTCTTGTAAACAACATATAGTAGGATTTTGGATATTATCAACTCTACTATCCACTTCCATTTAATGGGTGAGTCCATGCAATTCACATTAAGTGTTATGATTACTATATGTGCATTGCCCTTCATTGTATTATCACCTTTAGATCCTGCTCCATTCCCTTTCTTTCTATTCCTCCTCACCAGTATTTTATTTTTGTCACCTCCCCAGTGCCCCTCCCTTCAATAACCCCCACACTTCCTTTGCCTTGTTCCCCTTCTACTTCTCTGTAGAGTAAGATAGAATTCTATGCCCCACTGAGTATATTCATTTTCCCCTCTCTCAGCCAGTTAAAAGAGAGTAAAGTTTAAGCATTGCCCATCAACACCCTTATCCTCCTCTCTTTGTATTGATTTTTCTCACCTCTTTTTGTTATATAATTTACCTTGTTCTTTCTCTTCCTTCCCTTTTCAATTAGTGCGATCCTCTCTTTCAGCCCTTGACTGATTTTTTTACCTGCCATTTATATGCATACATATCATATCATACTATTGTTCCATATCATCACATTTACATATACATCATATTAAAATCAGCTTACTTTTCCACCCTCTTTCTTAGTAAAATCCTCCTATCTTCTCTACTACTGAGAGTAATTTTTGAGAATTATAGAAATACTCTTTCCATGTAGACATATAAACATTTTTACCTTAATGAGTCCCTTAAATTTAATCTTTCTTATTTACCCTTCTGGCCTTCTCTTGTGTCTTATATTTGACCTTTGGATTTTTTGTTTAGTTACGGATTATTCTTCAGGAATGCTTGGAAATCTTTTATCTTATTGAATGACCATTTTTCCCCATGAAAGAGTATACTCAGTTTTGCTGGATAGGTGACTCTGGGTTGTAAACACAAATCTTTCACCTTTCTGAATATCATATTCCATGCCTTCTGATCCTTTAATGTAGAAGCCACTAAGTCCTGAGTGATCCTGATTGTAGCTATGTGGTATTTGAATACTTTCTTTCTGGCTGTTTGAAGTATTTTTTCCTTGGCTTGGTGGCTCTTGAATTTGGCTGTTATATTCCTTAAAGTTGTCAATTGAGGATTTCTTTTTGGAGGCAGTCTGTAAATTCTTTCAATTTCAATTTTATTTTTTTATTAGAGGATCTTTTGGCAACAATTTTTGGTAATTTCTTGTAATATGATATCCAAGGTTTTTTCTTCATCATGGCTTTAAACTAATCCAATAATTCTCAGATTGTCTCTCTTAGATCTGTTTTCTAGGTCAGTTGTTTTTTCAATACGATATTTCATATTTTCCTCTGTTTTTTAAATTCCTTTGATTCTGCTTTATTGTTTTTTTATTTCTCATGAAATCATTAGTTTCTAGATGGTCAATTCTGATTTTTAAGGCCTGGTTTTCCTCTGTCAGTTTTTGGTTCTCCTTTTCAAATTGGCCCATTTCTTCTTGCATCACTTTCATTTCTCTTTCCCTCTTTCCCTCTACCTCTAATAATTGGTTTTTGAAGTCTTTTATGAGCTCTTCTAGAATCTGTGTCCAATGCATATTTTTATTTTGGATTTTGGGTATGTTTCCTTTGCTTTTGCTGTCTCTTTCTTGTCTGCACCTTGCTCTTTGTCTCCATAAAAAGTCTTTAGAGTTAGGTGCTTTTTTTGATTGTTTGCTCATTTTTCCTATCTAATTATAGGTAGGCTCTGTTTTCTGGGGAGTTGGGGCATCCTCTTAAATGTGAGTATTTCCTTGAAGTTATTTTTGGCTTATTTTCTGGGTTGTTACTAGTTTACCAGGTGGTATGAGGGCTGAGAGCTCTGATTGTCCTCTCCTCACCTGATTTAATTGACCCTTGAGATGCTGATAGCTTAAAGACTTTCCTCAGGCTTGGGTGTAAACTTTTGATTTCAGTCTGAACTTGGTTAGGTCAAGTGCTGATCCCATTCTAGCCCATGGCTTAGGCTTATGTTTTTAGTCTCAAGGTATTCTTGATTCAGTCAGGCACACCCTTGATTGCCTTGTCCTGGAGCTCCACCCTTAGTTTTGGGCAAAAAGATCCCCAGGAGGCTTTCCTGAGAAAGCCCCAAACTGTGGATTATGTCCTCACCACAAGCCCATGCTGGGATTCCTGGCTTCACTCTGGGTCCAACCAGATTGCCCCCCTTCAGGGTGTTTGTTGGCTTGGACCTCTATTTGCCCGGCAGGATCTTAGGATCTGACAGCTCAGACTTAAGTTTGGTACCTGTGAGAGCAGATGTGTGGGGTTGTGAGAAGTGTGGTTTGCTCTTGACTTGCTCTTTACTCACTGCTATGCCTCTTGCTAGCTTTGCTTCCCTCTCACCTCAGTTCTTCAGATGATCTCTGCCTGCCTTTTCAGTTTTTCTTTTTTTGAAGATTGTTTCCCTCTGTCTCAGTTTGTTCTTTCACTCCTGTATTTATTTTGTGGTGATATTTTTCTCTTGGTCAGAGGATTTTTGTGGTGAAATGGCATGCTGCTGCCCTAGTTATTCCTCCATCTTGCCTCCACCCCCACATTATATTTTCTTGATTGCCATATCAATCTAGAAAATGCTATGTCAGTGGTTAAGATATCAATCATTTTAATTTACATCATGTGAAACTTTTGGGGATATACCCAAGCTCTTATATTTAGATTTCTGACCATTTGCTTCTCTCCATTCTTATGGAGACATCAGTAGGGGCACAAAACTGAATCGATTAGTTATTTATGTTGGTCAGAGCTTTTCAAGATAGACCCCCCAAATTTTAATATTACTCAATAAATTCTCATATTTATAAAATGGAAAATATTCACTGTTTCTTCTAATATCCTCCAGATACTTTATACTTTTAAATGTAATATTCATTATTAATAATTTCTCCATATCTTTCTTGAGCCTAGAGAATAAATAAAACAATAATTGAACCCCAATTTTGTAGGAGAGCATTTTAGTAGAGATGGAAGAAAAAAAGATGTGTGTGTGTGTGTGTGTTTGTATTTTCCTTGCCTCTCTATAGTAAGCCTCCTGCAACTAAGTTTAGCATCTATATAGATATATCTGTGTCTCTATATAAAATAGTTGCTACCTTCAATTTTGAAAGATGTAAGAACTCTTAGTGATGCAATGACTAAAGATTCCAGAGGGCTAGAGATGAACCTTGCTATTGCTGTCCTAATAGAGATGACAAAGTAAATTGTAGAGGGACATACTTTTATACACAATGAATAAAGGGATTTATTCAGTTTAACTATGCACATTTGTTGGAAGGAAGGAGCCAAAGGAGTAAAAGGAAGAAAGGAAGGAAGGAAAGAATAAGAGGGAGAGAGAAAAAATATGAGCTCACAGGACTGTAACCACAGGGTTTAGCACAGTTTTTTTCATATAGTAAGTGCTTAATAAATGCTTTATTCATTCATTCATTCAACTGAGAACCCTATCAACTCTGAAATTTTGTGTTTCTGTGAACTAAAGAAGGAAATGGCAAACAACTCCAGCATCCTTGCCAAGAAAACCCAAATGGGGTAATGAAGAATCAGACTAGACTAAAATGACTAAACAACAACATATTTATTTTGTTTCAGTTTCTTATCTATAAAGTTTCTTATCTATAGATTAATTACACTTCCAGTGCCTAACTCACAAGGTTGTTGTGAAGCAAAAAGGAGAAAATATATCAAATATTTTTCAAACCAAAAGACATCATGCAAAAGTCGTGCATTATTTAATGTCTTTTAAAAGTGTTATTCAGTTGTTTTAGGAATGTAGATTCTGTTTATCTAATTAGACTATAAGACTCTTCTATGTTTCTTTGACATATATATCTCCTTATTTCTTAAAGAACATTGTGTTACATTATGTCTGTATACCATAATTTGTTTAGCTATTGGTCAATTGATGGGCATTCCCATAGTTTCTAGAGTTTGATTTTTTTTTTCTTTCACAAAAGAGGCCACCCTCAGCATTTTTGTAGACAAAGAAACAGCTCCTTTTTAGAAAACAAAAGAAACTCTTTAGGGGATAGGGAGTGAAATACTGAGCAGAAATTGCTTCTCTAGCCTAGAACCCAACTAGAGTCTGAGAGGCTGAAGTGCAAGAAGTATAGGAATGAAAGTTAGAGGATCTAAATGTGAATCCCAACACTAATATTTTGGACTTCTGTGACCTTGGGCAATCTCTTTGGCTCTCTGTTTCTTTGGCCCAACAAATGAAATTAAGTTATTTTTTTAATCATATTAATACTTGTCATTTCTATAGTCCTACAAAGTTTATAGTCAGAGCAAATATATTACAGATATCAGTCTCCCCATTTTATAGATGAGGAAACTGAGGGTTAGAGTGATTTTTCCATGGTCACATGGTTAAAAGATGTCAACCAGAATTTATACACTGTGGTCTTTTGACTCCAAGGGCTTTGATCTTTTCTAGCATGTTGCCTAGATGACCAACTTATACTCTTAAATTATTTTTCTGAGTCTCAGTCTTCTCATCTATAAAATGAGGATAATGATGGGTAAATTACATGGATAATGGGAAGACAAAAACAGATTCCTCAAAACCTATATTATATATTTAAGAGAAATAATTACAATATAATTCCCCAAGTATTTATTAGGTACCTTTAATGTACTCTAGCTCTAGCATGGTGCTAGATATTGGAGAGGGGTAACTAGATGGCACATTGGATTGAGTCTTGGGCCTGTAGTAAGAAAGATCTGAGTTCAGATTTGATCTTAGACCCTTATTAGCTGTGTGAACATGGGAACGTCACTTAATTTTTTTTGCTTCAGTTTTTCATCTGTAAAATGAGCTGGAGAAATGGCAAATCCCTTTAGCATCCTTGCCAAGAAAACCCCAACATGAAGAGTCAGGCATATGCAATCAGCTAAACAAGAAGTATTGGAATTAATACAAAGTTTTCACTCCCATTAGAGAGACAAGAAGTTCATACTGAAAATATCTGGCTAACATCCTAATTATGCTCTAAAGTAAAGGCTAACATTAAAAAAATAATAAAAAGTAATATAGGGCAAATTTCACCTAGGAGGATCCCAAGAGGGATAGATAAGTGTGGGCTGGAGTGTCTGAGATAAATAGATAATTAGATCAGATATATAGACAGACACAGGATAGGCAATTTATTAAGTGTCTTTATGTGCTATACACAACGTGCTAATCACTGGGGACATAAATACAAACAAGATAGTTTCACCCTACATGGAGCTTATATTATAATGAGAGAAGACAAATCATGAAGAAGAATTAAAAGCAGGATGGAGTAGAGATAAGGCCAATCTGGTTTTGAGGAAGTCAAGTCCAGAGAGTGAATTGAACAGATAGTGAAGTGAGTATGCTTGGAACTCCTCATGAAAATGGGGGCCCAGATTAAGCCTTCCCCAAATGGAAGAACAGGACTCTGGATAGAGCTATTATGTCCCTTTATAGAGAGTTATCAGACTTGATTTACTCTTTATATAAAAAAAAAAAAGTCTTGGTTGAACCATGAGACAGACAGCTTAGAGACAGCTACTTCTTGAATTCAGTCCAAACACAGTCCATTTTCTGACGTCAGTGCAAAGGCTGTTTTTCAGCTCTATACTGAGTCTCAACAGGGACTGGTATTGCTAAAAATTGGGGTGTCTGTTCAATTCCTGGGGTCAAGGAAGCATCTATTACTGTTGGTGTCAGGTTGATTCAGAGAACACAGCTAATGAAATTTGGCAGCCTCTCTACCTTGCCCTTTCTCACCTAAGTTTTCTACATTGTTAAGTTTTTGAAAATGGGAAAGATGAGTGGGAATTGTGCTCCTTAAGGGGACATACTCTCTGCACGGCACAGTAGATCACATCTATGACAGCTGGTTGGCTTAGACAGACTCACAACCATAAACATCAATTACTAAGGTTCTTTTGCTTGGTTAGGTGTTAAAAAGGTCACTAACCTATCTGAAATGAAAGAAGTTATAGGAAAAAGATAGAAGCCCTACTGTCAGGATTTAAAAAAAAAAGTTTTGCTCACTAGGTCTCTGATGCTGAAAATAAAATTATAACATGGGAGCTAAATCTTGGGGAAGCACAGGAAAATCTTAGCAAAAAAGGTGATGAACTTTTCTCCATTGAAAGCTGGTAAACTTATTACATATGTAATCAGAGTCTGCAGCAGGGAGATTTCACAAAGATTAACTAAAATAATTAGCGCCATATATTGTGACAGTATTGCATAGTCATGAAATAGTAATGTCAAAATTGAAAAAAAACTAAAGCTATCCATTTAAAACCACCATGATCAAAAAAGTCCATGAGGAAAAAAAATTAATCACACTTAATGCTGAACTCAGCTGAGACTGATTGGTTGTGAATCTGAAACTTAGTTGCCTAAGATTGGAACAAGAATATGTTTCTCAAGATGATTTTCACTACTTGGCTTCTCCCTACTATTGACTTTGAGTTTTTTGGTTCCATTGAACTTTTGTTGGGTACAGAGGACACACATATACAAACATATACAGACCTTTTTATAAGTAAGACAATGTGATTGGGGCTTTGCCCCAGTGTACTCAAATGGGGAGGAGCATCTTCTTCCCAGGGGGCTTCATTCTTGAAATATTCTGAAGACCTTCCTCAAGCCTTAGCAAGGCTGTGCCATAAAGCAGAATTGTGGTCCTTCATCCATTCTGGGTGATACTCTTGTGGCCTCTCATCATAACCCCATTACTAAGGTGCCCCTCTCTTGCCCTTGCAAAGCCTATGGGAAATAAGATTTCCCTTTCCCAGATTAACTGCACTTATTTTCTCTCTTACTCCCAGACAAGCCCCTCTCTCCCAAACCAGAGGAATACTGGTAATGCTTAAAAACAAGTTGTCTAAAAAAATACACGTGGCATGCTTTTAAGTTTAATCTAAATCATTAACATTTTCTCCATCATTTTCTTAAGATCAGACAACAACAACAACAACAAAAAACAATAAATCAAGCCCTGATTTGGGCTATTTGGCTCTTTCTGATGTTCCCACTGATTACTGACAATCTAAAGGCAGACATTGAAAATTTAGTAATCTCTAGCACATGCCTGCCCTCTACTCTCTTGGGTTATCATTACTATGGTCGTACCTCCTCCCCTAGAACTGAAATTTTCAAAGCTGGTTTTTTTGATACTATTTAGAAAGCCTCTTGCTTAAAAATAAACTAATTAATTGTAAGAGCCAGGTTCAAGTCCTCAAGTTTATTGCATTTGGGTAATTCTTTTCACAGAGCTGCTGCCTTTGCATTTCTTCAGCACCATGATGTTTCTTTTCTATGTTACATAGGTGACTGTCCCTTATACCAAGAATATACTCCTTCTACTTCTTCACCTCTTAGAACTTCTAGCTTCCTTCAAAGCTCAGCTCAACCACTATCTCGTATAGGAGACCTTTCTTGATTTCACCCTCCCAGCTGCCTCTTTCCTCCAAAATTACCTTGTGTTAATCTTATCTCCAAGGATATTCCAATGTATACATTGTGTTTATATGTATATGTGTGCTCCTATGACTTTCTTTAGGTCATAATTTTAGGCTATAATTTTTCTCTTTACTAAAGCGCCTGCATACATAACAGTCACTTTAAAAATGCTTGCTAATTTACTAATGGAATATATATATGNTGGGTAATTCTTTTCACAGAGCTGCTGCCTTTGCATTTCTTCAGCACCATGATGTTTCTTTTCTATGTTACATAGGTGACTGTCCCTTATACCAAGAATATACTCCTTCTACTTCTTCACCTCTTAGAACTTCTAGCTTCCTTCAAAACTCAGCTCAACCACTATCTCGTATAGGAGACCTTTCTTGATTTCACCCTCCCAGCTGCCTCTTTCCTCCAAAATTACCTTGTGTTAATCTTATCTCCAAGGATATTCCAATATATACATTGTGTTTATATGTATATGTGTGTGCCTATGACCTTCTTTAGGTTAGGGGCTATAATTTTTGTCTTTACTAAAGCGCCTGCATACATAACAGTCACTTTAAAAATGCTTGCTAATTTACTAATGGAATATATATAT
>NC_058133.1:442962168-442971532 GCF_016433145.1 Gracilinanus agilis | reverse complement strand
CTCTTCTCTACTTTTGGAATTTACATGGTCCCAGAAAATCCAATGAAAAATGAAAAATGTAACTATGCATAGATTTGGTCAAACACTAACTTGGTTTAAGTGATTGTCATTTTTTTACTTTTCACCTAGTTTTGTGGATCCTATAGACAACAACTTCTTAAGTTGTTGTCTACTTGTTGTCTACTGGATAACAAAAGAAGGCAGACATGGGGGAATAGCCAGGATTTCATTGCTATGTGTGACTTTGTGCTGCTTTTTCATAAAAATCTCCTTTTCCTGAGGATTGTCCCGGATGCTTTTAAAAAAGCAACAGCAGGTTTCAGCCCTGGAATATGTGATTTGCCAACTCCTATCACGAGTCTGGCACCTGCCTCTGGCACTGGACAGCACCCAATGCCTTAGGAAAAGGTTAATTAGGAAAATAGGAACTTACCTGGGCAGATGTGCAATAGTGCCCATGAGGGAATATGTGATCAGTGATCAGCTGTTCTAAATGCCAGTCCTTTGTTCTCAAAAGTGGGGGCTAGGTTTAAAGGAAAGAAATCTCCCTCTTCAGTCATTTTGAACTTTTGAAGTCTGTTTTTCATTTCTTCCTAATTCTTGTTAGATAAATTTGGAATGATTTGCTTTGTGAAAGCACAGGACAATATCATATTTCACATCCTTGTACCCCTCATTTCTTTTTATGAGATATTGACCTTTTTATGCAAATAGGATGATACTCATTAAGTATGGTGAAATTTATACCTTGTGTTGATATTTCAGTGGTAGGTTGGGGATGTATGCTGTGTCCAAGGACTGATTAACTAGAGAAAGGATGTAAAGGGGAATATGTAATTAAGTTAGATAACTGAATCATGAAAGGGAGTCAGAAGGATAGTTAGAAAGTAAATGGAGTCTCTGCTGTCCTCTCTGCCTTGTCTACCATGTGATTATAGAACCACAGAGTGGGAAATGAGAGCTAAATATTCTTTTTCTAAACGCTTACCTTCTATCCCAGTAATACTACTAAGACAGATGTGCAAGGGCTAGGTAAATGGGCATAGGGCATTAAATGACTTGCCCAGGGTCACATAGCTAGGAAGTGTCTGAGGCCAGATTTGAACACAGGTCTTTCTGACTCTAGGCCTGGCTCTCTATCCTCTACACCACCTGGCTGCCCCCTACCAAATATTATTTTAAATGGACATATGCCTTCATTGCTTTGGGGAACTTCCAGAGTATAAAATTCTTTCCCAATGAAAACTGGAAATTTATCTTGGCTTAGAGAGTTGCCTAGGGGTACTGATAGGTGAGGAGAATGACACATGCAGTGGACACATACAGGAACTTGAACCTAGGTATCCTTGACATTAAGACAGGGTCTCTTTACTACATTATTCATAGTGCTCTCTGCTTGGCATTCAAAGCTCATTATAATCATACAAATTCACATATATGAATATGTTAATTTCTACCAGAAGAATTTTATTCTTAATGTAAAGTCCTTCAACTTAACATAGTCATCCTGAGATGGTAGAAAACTTTCACATTATTCCAATGCAAAAAATACTGTACTTTCATATTCTCATACATTAAGCCAGAGCTTTCTTTATTATTATTTTTTTACAAATTGAAATACTAAATCACAACCCCATGGGCTGATTTCACTTTACACAGCTGTCTCTGACTCTTATTGTTTTCCTTAAATCCACAGCTATTGCTTTTGCCAGTCAAACCCCAAAGTAAAAATTGTCATAGAAAAAAAAATCCTGCTCTCATGCTTTTCCCAAGTATAAACCAAGTTCATTTGTTGTTTGCCTTTAGGATTGAGTGCCAGGCTTATACAGAAGAGATAGCCAGCTCTTTTATCTTTACATTGTTATTATCTCTGATTTTTCTGGCTGCATGTTTCCTCACTTTGGCTGTTAACCACAAAAACAAAAAATTCCTTTCTGAAACTTTTGTGTAGAAAGAAAATATCTCATTGATAATCAATGGGCATGAGGATGATAGGATCAAGCCTGTACCTAATAATTAATTAATCTAATTGCTTATTTAAATATATCCATTGGCTTCGCTGTACAACTCACCCAAACATCTCCTTTGTTGGATTCACTGCTCTTAAGCACTAAGCTGTTAAATCTTTTCTTTTAATAAGCAATTGTGTTAATGAAAGGATGGAAGTTAATGTAGCCCCTTATTAGAAAGTCTTACATTATTCGTAATCTTCAAGGGACAGTGACTCCAGCCTCTAAAAGAATTTGTTCCATGCTTTTTAAAAAGATGGAAACAATATTAAATATATTGTGTTCACGCTATGAGTTGTTTTCAAGAAGTTTACTTTGAACCCTGTCATCTCAATTCTTAGGAAAGGGAAGCTATAATGTGGTTGAACTTACCTACATTGTACACTCTGCTTGGAAAAAGAAAATATTGAAAATGCTGGATTCTTGTAGTCAAAATGTGTTTTTGCTGACATGAATCACTTTTCAGGATGGATTTTCCATTACAGGTTGACTTATTTATTCTTTGTTCTATTTGAATCTTTCCCAATGTGACCACAGACATAGTGGGCCTTTTGTTTACTTAAGAAATGGAATATTGCACTATGGGAGAAATTAGAGTGTGTGGACATTTTTATCCAAGCATGAGAGAAGAACCAGTTGCCTGGAAGAAACTAAATATCCCTTTGTAACACTGAAATCAATTTAGATTTCAGCATTGCTATTCTGGAAAGAAGAAAAATATGAGGTGATTTTAAGCCAATATTCTTCAGTCTTGGGGTTCAGATAATATAAAGGCAGTTTCAAAGAGATCTTAGAGAGTGAAAATGATGGATTGTCTCTGACACTTGATGTGTAATTCAGAGCAAGTCCTTTAATATTTCTGAGCTTCAGTCTCCTCATCTAAAAATGGGGATTAAAGCTTATAGTACCTAATACACAGGCTTGTTATGAGACCTAGGAGAGGTAATGTATGTAAAGTGCTATGTCAATGTTAAATAATTATTTAAATGACCATTATTATGATAGAAATACCATTCTCATTTCCCTTGATCAGTTCTAGGTACAAATAGTCATAGGACAAGTTGCTATTTTGATATTGTTCTTTGATCAATATTCTGTATACAGTTGTCCAAATACATAAAATAATTGCTTTGGGGAGGTAACTATAAGTATTAGGATAATAGGTATACAAAAAGCATGTATTTGTTCTTTTGGCATACATGGAGGTGGACATTATTGTTACCTTTCTAAAGGCAACTAGGGGTCCGAGTAGATTTAGAGCCTGGAACACTTGATTCCAAATCCAGCCTCACACACATGCTAACTATGTGATCCTAGGGTAGGAACTTAAGCTTGTCTGCCTCAGTTTCTTCATTGGTAACATGTGGAGAATAATAGTGCCTATCTCCAAAAGTTGTTGTATTAAATGAGATAATATTTGTAAAGTACTTAGTATAGAGCCTGACCCATAGTAAGTACTTAATAAGTGCTTGTTTCCTCCTTCCCTCCCTTCCTATTTTTCTTCATTTTCCCTTCTCCTCAGAGGGAAGAAAACACTAGTTTTGGCATCCTTTGGCAAGGGGTAGGGGGCAGAAATAGTGGCAATTTCTACTTGTTGCATATTCTGGAACATCTAGACCATGCTGTATACATACCTCTGATAGGACATAAGCTACTTCCACTGATTTGTTTAAAAGTATCCTTGACATTAACGAATTGTTGATGGACCTGTGAATTGATACAACCATTCTGGATGGCAATTTGGAACTATGCCCAAAAGGCTATAAAGGACTGTCTGCCCTTTTATCCAGCCACACCACTGCTGGGTTTATACCCCAAAGAGATCATAGGGGAAAAAAAGACTTGTACGAAAATATTTATAGCTGAGCTTTTTGTGGTGGCAAAAAATTGGAGAATGAGGGGATGCCCTTCCATTGGGGAATGGCTGAACAAATTGTGGTATCTGCTGGTGATGGGATACTATTGTGCTCAAAGAAATAATAAGCTGGAGGAATTCCACGTGAACTGGAATGAACTCCAGGAATTGATGCAGAGAGAAAGGAGCAGAACCAGGAGAACACTGTACACAGAGACAGATACACTGTGGCACAATCAAACATAATAGACTTCTCTACTAGCATCAATGCAATGATCCAGGACAACTCTGAGGGACTTATGAGAAAGATTGCTAGCCACATTCAGAGGAAGAGCTGTGGGAGAAGAAACACAGAAGAAAAAACAACTGCTTGAACTCATGGGTTGATGGGGATATGATTGGGGATGTAGACTCTAAATGACCACTCCAGTGTAACTATCAATAATATGGAAATAGGTCTTGATCCAGTGGAATTGTGCATTGGCTATGGGGAGGGTGGAAAGGGGAGTTTTAGGGGGTAGGGAAAGAACATGAATCAAGTAACCATGGAAAAGTATTCTAAAAAATAAATTAAATAAAATAAAAAATAAAAATAAAAATTTAAAAAGGTCAAAAAAAGTATCCTTGGTACAAATTCAGCAGCTGATAGGATGCTGAGTGTCAATCAATAAGTCAACAAATAGGCATTTTTAAGACCTCTTATGTGACAATCACAGTCACTAGTCACTGAGGATATAAAGACAACATTGAAACCACATTCAACAAGGTTGTCTTCTATTGGGGGAAGTAATATATACCAAGAGGCTTTATATAGTTTGTTGCTTTCTGATATAAAGACAACTAGCCCATGCATGGCATGGATAGATATTGATCTCGACTCTAGCCTGCCCTTGGCACCAAAAGAGACTGCCTTTTTCTGCCTTTTCAGTGTAGGCTCTTTCAGTAGCTTGTGGAGGGTGGAGTATGCAGAATCCAGGACCAGTGTAGTCAGGTGAGTTCTCCTATATCCAAGACATAGGGCAAGAATTTTATCTATTAGTCACACATCCAAAGTCTGTATTCTAAAACTGATTTGGCAACTATTGGGATATGTGGGTTGAGCGAGCATGAAATGCAGGGTTAAGATTAAAATTAATTAAAAAGTGGGCCAGAAAAAAAGGTACCAGTTACATACATCAAGCTGTTTTCTTTGCAAACCTCTGTCTCCTGCTGGCTGTGCCAGATTCTCAGTCAGACCTCAGGTGCACCAGGGCTCCCCTAGCCAGTGCCCCAAGATTGGCAATTTCTTAGCTGCCTCTTCACACCATGATTCTAGAAGGAAAGAAACCCTTCCTTCCCCGAACCTGAAACTTATCTCTTCTGTGCTGTCACTTTCTCAGACTCAATGATTTCGTGGACTTGACCTCAGTCCAGGCTAAAGGCTGATCTTCTGGACATCAGGAGTCATGTGGGACAAGAGATAAGTTTCTTCCAGGTTCCAGGGAGGCAACAAATCCTCCAGCATCTTCCCAGAGTGCCCATGCATCATCCTTATTCAGATGAGCCTCAGACCTTGTTCTTAACTCAATCAGAAGGTTGGGTCAAATAACAATCCTCCAAAAGAATACAAGTTCAGAATAGTAAATTTTCACAATCCCCCCTCTAATTTGTTGAGAGACATGTTAATCTTCCTAGTGAATCACTCCATATATATATATTTATAGATATAGTTCAGGATTGTCTCCCCAAGTTGCATTAGGGTCCAAATATATCATACATTTCATGGAAAGTCTAACTACATTGGGGTGTTTCTTAACATATTAAAACTGATTGATAGATATATTGACAAGGAGTCATTAGGGGCATTCCTCTTTTATGACACAAGGTTTTTTACAGTGAAAATAAAATACTGACACACAGGAGGGACTACAGTAGATGGAGGGTCCAACTCCACAGTTCAATTTGTTATATCTAAGGACTCACTCAGAGTCTCACAATGTAGTATCTGATTTCTGGAGACAGCTTTTATTGCTGTGATCTTTTAATTCATCTGCAATCATGTAACCACAGCATTTTCTTTAAAAATTCAGCTTTCCTTGTCTGAGTAACTGGAAATATCTTTCCCTAAAACTACTTTAAAAAATCTTAGTCTATGGATCTTTAGAATAACTAGTCCCCCCTCAGGAGGATGTGATACTGCTGTTTAATTAGATTTTTCTCACCAGGACTCTAAATCCCAGCTTCCAATATTTCTTCCCATGTTACATGCCAATGTAAGGAGGATATAAATTTTGTGTAGCTCTGCCCCCTCTCCCTCTTTTCCCTTGATTGCAGTTTGTGGAAGTGGAGCTTTATGCCAGGCATGTGCGTTTACTTTTTATTAGATAATTAGGTTTGAACTTCTATTTCTTTTAGTTTATTATCTTTCTATTTGAAGTGATTATTAATAAACTTTATAAAATATAATAATTGGAGTTATTAGATATTAATTTAAATCTTATGCTGCCAGAATCTGGCCCTACAGATGAGCACATACATAACTTGGTGAAAATACAAAATAATGTTCTAACACAGTGTATATTCTTTTTTTAAATATTTATTAATATTCATTTTTAACATGGTTACATGATTCATGCTCCCACTTTCCCCTTCACCCCCCCGCACCCCACCCCACCCATGCCGATGTCCATTTCCACTGGTTTTATCATGTGTCCTTGATCAAGACCTATTTCCAAATTGTTGGTAGTTGCATTGGTGTGGTACTTTCGAGTCTACATCCCCAATCATGTCCGCCTCAACCCATGTGTTCAAGCAGTTGTTTTTCTTATGTTTCCTCTCCTGCAGTCCTTTCTCTGAATGTGGGTAGTATTCTTTACCATAAATCCTTCAGAGCTGTCCTGTGTCATTGCATTGCTGCTGGTACAGAAGTCCATTGCATTTGATTTTACCATAGTATATCAGTTTCTGTGTACAATGTTCTTCTGGCTCTGCTCCTCTCACTCTGCATCAATTCCTGGAGGTCTTTGCAGTTCACCTGGAATTTCCTCCAGTTTATTATTCCTTTTAGCACAATAGTATTCCATCACCAGCATATACCACAATTTGTTCAGCCATTCTCCAATTGAAGGGCATACCCTCATTTTCCAGTTTTTTGACACCACAAAAAGCACAACTATAAATATTTTCATACAAGTCTGTTTATCTATGATCTCTTTGGGGTACAAACCCAACAATGGTATGGCTGGATCAAAGGGTAGGCATTCTTTTATAGCCTTTTGAGCATAGTTCCAAATTGCCAGCCAGAATGGTTGGATCAGTTCAAAACTCCACCAGCAATGCATTGATGTCCCAATTTTGCCACATCCCGTCCAGCATTCATTACTCTCCCCTTCTTTCATTTTAGCCAATCTGCTAGGTGTGAGGTGATAACTCAGAGTTGTTTTGATTTGCATTTCTCTAATTATTAGAGATTTAGAACACTTTCTCATGTGCTTATTGATACTTTTGATTTCTTTACCTGAAAATTGCCTATTCATGTCTCTTGCCCATTTTTCAATTGGGGAATGGCTTGATTTTTTATACAATTGCTTTAACTCCTTGTATATTTGAGTAATTAGACCCCTGTCAGAGTTTTTGTTATAAAGATTTTTTCCCCAATTTGTTGTTTCCCTTCTGATTTTGACTACATTGTTTTTGTTTGTACAAAAGCTTTTTAGTTTAATATAATCAAAACAATTTAATTTACATTTTGTAATTTTCTCTAACTCTTGCTTGGTTTTAAAATCTTTCCTTTCCCAGGGATCTGACAGGTATACTATTTTGTGTTCACTTAACTTATTTATAGTTTCCCTTTTTATATTCAAGTCATTCACCCATTCTGAATTTATCTTGGTGTAGGGTGTGAGGTGTTGATCTAAACCTAATCTCTCCCATATTGTTTTCCAAATTTCCCAACAGTTTTTGTCAAATAGTGGATTTTTATCCCAAAAGTTGGGCTCTTTGGGTTTATCATACACTGTCTTGCTGATGTCATTTACCCCAAGTCTATTCCACTGATCTTCCCTTCTGTCTCTTAGCCAGTACCATATTGATTTAATGACTGCTGCTTTATAGTATAGTTTGATATCTGGTACTGCTAGGCCCCCTTCCTTCACATTTTTTTTTCATTATTTCCTTTGATATTCTTGATCTTTTGTTATTCCAAATGAAATTTGTTATAGTTTTTCTTAATTCAGTAAAGAAGTTTTTTGGTAATTTGATAGGTATGGCTCTAAATAGGTAAATTAATTTGGGTAGGATGTTCATTTTTATTATGTTAGTTCGTCCTACCCATGAACAGTTAATGGCTTTCCAATTGTTGAGGTCCAGTTTTATTAGTTTGGAAAGTGTTTTGTAGTTGTTTTCGTATAATTGCTGTTTGTTTTGGTAGATAGATTCCCAAGTATTTTATATTGTCTAGGGTGATTTTAAATGGTGTTTCTCTTTCTACCTCTTGCTGTACTAATGTTTTGGAAATGTATAGAAATGCTGATGATTTATGTGCATTTATTTTGTTTCCTGCCACTTTGCTAAAGTTGTTGATTATTTCTACCAACCTCTTAGTTGATTCTCTAGGATTTTTTAAGTATACCATCATATCATCTGCAAAGAGTGATAGCTTAGTCTTCTCATTGCCTATTTTGATATCTTCACTTTCTTTTTCTTCTCTAATTGCTATTGCTAGTGTTTCTAGTACTATGTTGAATAATAGAGGTGATAATGGGCATCCTTGTTTCACTCCTGATCTTATTGGGAAGGCTTCTAATTTATCCCCATTGCATATGATGTTTGTTGATGATTTTTGGTATATACTGTTTATTATTTTTAGGAAGGGTCCTTCTATTCCTATACTTTTCAATGTTTTCAATACGAATGGATGCTGTATTTTGTCAAAGGCTTTTTCAGCGTCTATTGAGATAATCATGTGATTTTTGTTTGTTAGTCTGTTGATATGGTCAATTATGTGGATGGTTTTCCTAATGTTGAACCAACCTTGCATTCCTGGTATAAATCCCACCTGATCGTGGTGAATGATTTTCTTAATTACTTGCTGGAGTCTCTTTGCTAGTATTCTATTTAAGATTTTTGCATCTATGTTCATTAGGGAGATTGGTCTGTAGTTTTCTTTCTCTGTTTTTGGTCTCCCTGGCTTTGGAATCAGTACCATATTTGTGTCATAAAAGGAATTTGGTAGGACTCCTTCTTTGCTTATCATATCAAATAATTTGTATAGTATTGGGATTCGTTGCTCTTTGAATGTCTGATAAAATTCACTTGTGAATCCATCAGGCCCTGGCGATTTTTTCTTAGGGAGTTCTTTGATGGCTTGTTCAATTTCTTTTTCTGATATGGGATTATTTAGGTATTCTATTTCTTCTGCTGTTAGTTTAGGCAGTTTATATTTTTGTAAATATTCGTCCATATCTCCTAAATTTTTATATTTATTGCCATATAATTGGGCAAAATAGTTTTTAATGATTGC
>NC_058133.1:442943223-442962093 GCF_016433145.1 Gracilinanus agilis | reverse complement strand
CCTGGCGATTTTTTCTTAGGGAGTTCTTTGATGGCTTGTTCAATTTCTTTTTCTGATATGGTATTATTTAGGTATTCTATTTCTTCTGCTGCTAATCTAGGCAATTTATATTTTTGTAAATATTCATCCATATCTCCTAAATTGTTATATTTATTGCCATATAGTTGGGCAAAATAATTTTTAATGATTGCCTTTATTTCCCCTTCATTAGAGGTGAGGTCTCCCTTTTCATCTTTGATACTGTCAATTTCGTTTTCTTCTTTCCTTTTTTTTAATTAGATTGGCCAGTACCTTGTCTATTTTATCTGTTTTTTCAAAATACCAACTTCTAGTCTTATTTATTAATTCAATAGTTCTTTTACTTTCAATTTTATTAATTTCTCCCTTGATTTTTAGTTTTTCTAATTTGCTTTTCTTCTGGGGATTTTTAATTTGCTCGCTTTCTCATTTTTTAAGTTGCATGCCCAATTCTTTAATCTCTTCCCTCCTTAATTTGTTAATATATGCACTGAAAGATATAAATTTCCCCCTGAGTACTGCCTTGGCTGTATCGCACAGAGTTTGGTAGGATGTCTCATCATTGTCATTCTCTTCAGTGAAATTGTTGATTGCTTCTATGATTTCTTCTTTGACTAATTGGTTTTGGAGAATCATATTATTTAATTTCCAGTTAGTATTTGATTTGCCTGTACAGGTGCCCTTACTAATGATTATTTTTATTGCACTATGATCTGAGAAGGTTACATTCATTATTTCTGCTCTTTTGCATTTGTTTGCAGAGTTTCTATGCCCTATAATATGGTCAATCTTTGTGAATGTACCATGTGCAGCTGAAAAGAAGGTGTATTCCTTTATGTCCCTATTCATTTTTCTCCACATATCAATTAAATCTAATTTTTTTGGGACTTCATTCACCTCTCTTACCTCTTTCTTATTTATTTTTTGGTTTGATTTATCTAGATCTGAAAGAGGAATATTTAGATCTCCCACTAGTATGGTTTTACTATCTATTTCCTTCTTGAGCTCTGCCAGTTTCTCCTTTATGAATTTGGATGCCATGCCACTTGGTGCATACATATTGAGCAGTGTTGTTTCCTCATTGTTTATACTACCTTTAATCAGGATGTAATGACCTTCCTTGTCTTTTTTAATCATATCTATTTTTACTTTGGCTTTGTCAGAAATCACAATTGCCACTCCTGCCTTCTTTTTCTCATTTGAAGCCCAAATGATTTTGCTCAAGCCCTTAACCTTAAACTTGTGTATGTCCACCTGCCTCATATGTGTTTCTTGTAGACAACATATGGTAGGATTTTGGTTTCTAATGCACTCTGCTATTTGCTTCTGTTTTATGAGAGAGTTCATCCCATTCACATTCAAAGTTATAATTATGAGTTGTGCATTCGCTGACATTTTCGTATCCTCCCCTTTTCCTACCCCTTCTTCTTAAACTATTTCCTTTTAAACCAATGGTTTGCTTTAAGCTGGTATCCTTTATCCCCTCTCTTGATTAACTTCCCTTTCTACCCCCTCCGTTATTATTCCCCTCTTTTTATTTTTAAAGGCCTAATGAATTCCCTCCCCCTTCTTCTCCCCTCCCTTTTTTGACCTCCCCACTCCCCTGCTCCTCTTGGTTTATCCCTTCTGACTTTGTCAGTAGGGTTAGATAGAATTTTATATCCCAATGGATAATATAGCTACTCTTCCCTCTCTGGGTTGATTACACTGAGAGTAAGGTTTGAATATTACCTCTTAATGCTCTCTTCCTCTCCTTCTTATAATAGTATTTGTCTGCTTCCCATGCTCTCTTTGTGTGTAATAGAATATCCTATTTTTCTTATTCACTCAAGTTTCTCTTGGTGTCCCCTACTATTCACTCCCCTCTTTCCCATCCCCCATATCATCTTAGACCATTTAGTATTCCACCCTTTCCCTATGAATTATTCTTCTGATCACTATAATAGTGAATATTATAATATTGAATAGAGTTCACTAAAGAGAATTATACATAGCATTTCTCCACATAGGAATACAGATAATTAGATCTTATTGAAGCCCTTAAAAAGGCAAATTTAAAAATTATAAGTTTTCTTTCTTTCCCCTCTGTTTCTTATTTACCTTTTCATGTTTCTCTTGATTTTTGTGGTTGGATATCAAACTTTCCATTTAGTCTTGGTCTCTTCTGTGCAAATACTTGGAAATCTTCAATTTTGTTGAATGCCCATTCTTTCCCCTGGAAGTATATAGTCAGTTTTGATGGGTAGTTGATCCGTGGTTGAAGGCGCAGCTCTCTTGCCTTTCTGAATATCGTATTCCAAGCCTTGCAGTCTTTTAGCATGGAGGCTGCCAGAAACTGTGTGATCCTGATTGGTGCTCCTTGATATTTGAATTGTCTCTTTCTGGCTTCTTGTAAGATTTTTTTCTTTTACTTGGAAGCTCTTGAATTTGGCTATTATATTCCTGGGCGTTTCCTTTTCTGGGTCTGGTGTAGAGGGTGACCTATGGATTCTTTCAATGTCTATATTGCCCTCTTGTTGTAGAACTTCAGGGCAATTTTGCTGAATAATTTCTTTTAGTATGGAGTCGAAATTTCTATTAATTTCTGCTTTTTCAGGGAGACCAATGATTTTCAAATTGTCTCTTCTAGACTGGTTTTCTTGGTCTGTCACTTTCTCATTGAGATATTTCATGTTTCCTTCTATTTTTTCAGTCTTTTGAATTTGTTTTATTTGTTCTTTCTGTCTTGAGAGATCATTAGCTTCTAATTGCTCAATTCTAGCCTTTAGGGACTGGTTTTCCTTTTCAATCTGGTCATTTCTGGTCTTCAGTTGACTTGCCTCACTTTCCAATTGTGAAATTCTGCCTTTTAAACTGTTATTTTTTTGCCTGATTTCCTTTTGAGCTATTTCCCATTTCTCTAGCCAAATCTTTTCCAACATTCTTGTCATCTCAGATTTGAACTCTTCAAGAGCTTGTGACCAGTTTTCATTCTTTTGGGAGGGTCCGGATGTGATTGCTTGTTTTTTCTCCTCGTTTGTTTGCTCGGTTGTCTGGATTTTCTCTGAGTAAAAGTTGTCGAGTGTTAAAGATTTCTTCTTCTTCTTGTTAATCTTTCTCTTTTGGCCTTCCTGATTCTGGGTTGCCATTGTTAGCCCAGCCCGTTCTCAGCTTTATCCTCACACTCAGGATCTCTCTGTGCTTAGGGTCTGTCTGCGCTCTTTCAGCTCCTGAGGTCTCAGGTCTGGTTGTTTTCAAGGTCAAGCCTCCTGGTGGACCCCCTTGCTTGATCCTCTGCTGGAGTTTCCTTTACAGGTCTCAGGGTGCTGTTTCCACAGTCATATACCCGTTTGCACTGGTTCCCCACTCAGGGTTTCAGAGCCTCCGCCTGTGCCTGCGCCGCGTTTCCACGCTCAACAAAGTCTGTGTGCGTTCTTTAGCCTTTTGGGGTCCTAAGTTTTGCTGCTCTCATGAACAGGACCTGGAGCTGCCAATGACTCAATGGGTGCCCCAAACTTGCTCTATTTCTTTTGAGCTGGCTTTCGCGTTGTAGGTGGTGTATGTGTGTGTGTGTGTGGGGGGGGCGGTTGGTGGGTTGCTCAGCTCGCAATTTAGTGAGAGCTGTTTCATCCCTTTATATCATGGAAATGCCCCAATTCCATGTACCTTCCACGCTGCTCCCTGTTGTGGGGTCCCTCCATTCATCTGGATTCGTTTTTATGTCCCCTTGAGGAGTCCTGTATGTTTTGGTTAGGAGAGGTTAAGCGCTGCTTTTTACTCTGCCGCCATCTTAACTCAGAAGCCTCTGTATATTCTTTTGCTACAACAATATTTGTTTAAGATGTATGGTTAGGTTAATCATTTAAGAATGTATTAAGTCACCCAAATAATATATGAATTATCTTTCTCAAAAAATAAGAAAAATATATAAATAAACAAAATTATGACACATCCCTACTTACTTATTCAAAGTCTAGTGGAGGTAGTTTATATCTTACAAACGTATTGGTAAGATGAAAAAAATGTTGCAGTTATACACTATCTGCCATGACTAAAGAAAGTTGCCCTATCAAAGGAAAAAAAAGAGACAGAAGTTTGATAAAAAAGAAGACTGTGATCACCTAGTTTAATTTCTACTCTATACATGAGTCAAAGGGATAGCAATCCAGAGTCAAAGCTGAGTGAGAATATTCTCAGTGTCCTAACAAGCTGAATCAGAAGAATTCTACTCAGAGTCTTTGCTGAAGAGTTGCTCTTCCAACCCTCCCCTGAGATAATCTCCCTACTGTGGCACTGGCCTAAATCACCTCTACTGGGGTTGTGAAAGTCCAAGATTATGTTTTTTAGCACTGATTGGTGGCTGGTTAGCATTTCCTTTTTATTTTACCTGGAATCAGACTCAAACATCAGTTATAGTCCTGCAAAATTGAATTACCCAGGGCAGGTTTCAGTAGACTAAGCTATGGGATATGCAGTGTTGTCAGGGTTGTTAGGCATTATAAACTGGTTCTTCAATGCTAAATATCAGGTAAAATTCTACTATAATTGCTACCCAGTTGCCTCTTATCTCTCTTAAAACGTAAGTCAAAGATGGGTAAATGGTCAAATAGTGGGTGTGGGGCTCCCATATATCTGTAAATTATCTTGGAGGACACATTAAAATCAAATTTGAAAATACATGCATCTCTCAAAGACCAGCGATAGCAGGTAGATAGGCTCCACCTGTCACTATCCAAGTGGCATATGGCAAAAGCAAAAGGGGCAAATGACTTGTTTGGTAATATATGATCCTCACAAGGTATAAATTGTTGACAGCCATTCAGATGGAATGAAATTGTTGCCCATGATAAAACAAAGCTCCAATGGAGCTGATGACAGACGCAGCATATATAAGGCCCAATAAAACCTTGCCTTGATGTAGAGTATATCCTATTTGGCTATGGACCCTAATAAAAGCATGATCCTTAGTCGAATCATCAGAAGAGGGAACAAATGAGGAAAATTCAATATGGTTTAATGCTGAGAACAAAATAGTACCAAATGAGAGTAGCATTTCTTTTTCTTTTTGAACAGAGTAAACTAAATTAGTCTTACCTATAAAATCCTTGATTACAAAAAGATAAGGAGAAAAATAAAATCAAAACTAAAACCAAAGACATAAAGGCAGTTATGCATAATGAAAGTCACAGGATACAGTTAATCAGTGTCAGAAAATGGTACTAGTTTTACAAGAGAGCAATGATTCTAAGCATCTTCTTATACAATTTTGTTGGCTGTAGGAGAGTAGTCAACAACCCTTGGAAGGGGCCTTCTGAAGCTGGCTGAGTCTCCTGGGTGTAGATTGTGGAATGAGAAGTACTCCCAATGAATCAGATGGGAGATTGTGAAAATTTACTATTCTGAACTTCAGTTCTACTTTCTGATTGAGTTAAGAATATAAAAACCTGAGGTTTATCTGTATAAGGGAGATACATGCATACCCTGGGAGGATGCCACAAGTCTTGGGGTTCCCTATCACCTGAAAGACATTTGCCTCTTATCCCACATGATTTCTGGTGTCTGGAAGACCAGCCTCTGTCGCAGACTGAGGTCAAGTCACCAAAGCAGAGAGAGACAGAGAAAGTGACATCACAGAAGAGATAAGTTTCAGGCCTTGTTCTTAACTCAATCAGAATGTGGGGTTGGATAGCAACCCCAAAAGAAGAGAGGCTCAGAATAGTAAATTCTCACAGTAGTAAGATATAAATAAATCTGTGAACCTGGATTTGTTACTAACCTAAACAACAACAGAGAAGTTTAGAAGAGAAGATTTGTGGAGAAAGACCATGGCTTTTGTTTTAGACAAACTGAATTTGAAAATTCCAAAAGTTGTTCCACTGATTCAGTCACTCCCATGGCTTGCATTCCATTCTCACTAGAGTGGGACAAATCTTTCTTTTCTGACCTTCTAAGTTGTCTTGGCCATGAAAATTGTTTTGTTCTTTCCTTTTGTTGGTTCTGCCACTTCAGAATTCATTTTGAGGTATTGGTTGTTTGTAGGGGAATTTGGAGAGCTCAGGTTAGTCCCTACCTGTCCTCCACCGTCTTGGCCCTGCCTTTCAACTCTAAAGCCTCTCCTGAACTCCAATTTTATATTACCAATTGCCAATTAGACATATTAAACTAGATTTCCCATAGATATCTTAAATTCAACTGTCCAAAAATGAGCTAATTATCTTTTCCCCTACTTTTCTCCCTTTCCCAACTTTCTAATTATCATTGAGGGTACCACTTTCCTCCCAGTCACCCAGGTTCACAACCTAAGAAGTGTCATCCTAGACCCCTCACTCTTCTTCCCTCTCCACATGTAATTTGTTGCCAAGGCTTATTAATTCTACCTTTTACAAGATTTCTTATAAATGTTCTTGTCTCCTCTGATACTGCCATTGTTCTACTGTAGATTCTCATTGCTTCATGAGAAGAATATTACTAAAGTTTTCTGATTAGGTTCTTTGCCTCAAGCCTATACCCCCTCTAGTTGATGCTCTATTCAGCTGTTAATATGATTGTCGTAAAGCTCAAGTAGGATTAGGTAATCCACATCCCTCCTCCTCACCTTATTCAATAAATTCCAATGGCTCTCTATTTATTACTTCCAGGATCAGTATAAAATTTATTTGAATTTAAATCAATATAAAATTTATACAAAATATAAAATCCTCTCCTTGCCTTTTAGAATCCTTCATAACCTGACTACATTTCTAGTCCTCTTACACCCTACACCCTGCTATATATCTATGATCCAGTGCCATGGACCTCTTTGCTGGCACTTGGATAAGACACTCTATCTCTCAATTCCATGCATTCTTTTTTTAAAAACCCTTACCTTCTCTCTTATTATCAATAATAAGTATTGGTTCCAAGGTGGAAGAGTGGTAAAGGTTAGGCAGTTGAAACAGAGACTTGCCTAGGGTCACAGAGCTGAGAGGTGTCTGAGGTCAAAATTGAAACCAGAACTTCCCATCTTCAGGCCTGGATCTCTATCCACTGAGTCACCCTAGCTGCCCCCACTTCATGTAGTTATACTCACCATCCCCCATGACTATAAACTTCTTTTTCTTCACCTCCTTCTGAGTTCTCTGACTTTCTTAAAATCTTTAGTTAACTTCACCTTCTAAAAGAAGCCTTTCCAATTCCTCTGGCTATTATTGTTTTTCTTCCATGACAACCCTCAATTTCTCCTTTCTCTTGTTTGCACACATTTATATATTATCTCCTCTACTAGACTGTGAATTCTTTGACAGCAAGGGCCATCTCATTTTGTATTTTGGCTTCTCTCTGTATCCTTAGTGTTAAGCACAGTCCCTGGAATTTAAGAAATGCTTGATTGATTATGTGTTGGCCATAATGCTAGTCTTGGGATGTAGGAACAAAAGTGAGATAGTGCTTGTTTTCAAGGGGCTTACATTTCTAATAAGGGAATGTAACAGGTACAGGAGAATTGTTACCAAGCAAAGCCCACTCAGGGATTGTATACTGTCAGACTCTGTCCAGTATCAGTGGGATTAATGATTTGAATATTGTTTCAGAGCAACGAGAGGTAGAAGGTAAAGATATACCTTTACAAAGAAGGGTAGATAGCAAGATCCTTTGCTAAGTAGGCTCTTGTGCCATGGTGGATGATTGGATAGATTATAGTGGTTTAGATGTGTTTTCATTTATTGAAGCACAAATCATACCAAAGAATAGTCTACTAAAGGAGGTGAGAGGAAGATGGAGGGATAGGAAGGTATTGACTGTAGGATCTGTCCAGAAGGATTACTCTTAGTTAGGGAAAATGAAGTTAGGCTATAAGTCAAGATGCCTTATGTGGACAAAATTCAGAAGTCTTGAGTGAAACTTGTCACTGTTTTAAATTATAGATCTGAGTAAAATAAGAATTGGGTGAATTTGCCTATTATCTGAGTCCAACAATCACCATGTCTAGATCTAGGCATTTTTGTGGTGCTAGAGACATAGTATGGTATAGTGGTATTGCAGAGGGTCACTAGATTTGTGAGTAGAGGTTTAAGGTTTGGATCCTAACTCAGTTATCTGTTACCAGTGGGACCTTGGAAGGAACTGAATATATATTTCTCAAGTGCCTACTATGTGCCAGAGAATATGTTGAGTGCTTTGCAAATATTTGATTCATTTGATTCTCACAACAATCCTGGGAAGTAGGTGTTATTCTTCTTCTCATTTTACATTTGAGGTAATTAAGATATATTGAGGTGAAATGAATTGCCTAGGGTCACATAACTGGGAAATGTCTGAGATCAGGTTTGAATTCTGGTCTTCCTAGTTTGAGAACCTGTATTCTGCCCATAATGCCCCCTAGCTGGAAAAGTCACATTGGATTTGATAGTCTCCAGTTCCTCTTTGTTTCTAATTTATGGCTAATGTAAATAATCAAACTGAATTATTTTTGTTTAATTTAATCAATTTAGTCCAGGAAGCTGGATTATTTAGCCTTTCTACCTCCACAACCAAAATCTCCTTTGGTACCTAAATTATTCAGAATGACTGTCAAAATTGCTCATTGATTGGAAGATTGTTCCATCTCTGCTTCCCTTTTTATTATATGGCTCTGGTTTCTGAATGAAAACAAACATAAAAAATCTTTCATGTGCATATGGTTTTTTGTGATTTCAGGGGGAGAGAGAGAGAAATTCTACATGGTTTATTTTCAAAGCTGTTGTGACCAAGAAGAAATTTTATTATTAATGGAAGTGAGCCTTTCTTAGAATTTAATCTGAACTTTGAAGGTTACAAAGGTTAGAGGATAGTGAAAGGTGGAATCCTCACCCCAAACACTAGGAAGTTCCCCATCATTAAAGAAAACCTCTTAGTCACAGGACTGTAAGCTTTGTAATATCCTGGGCTTTCTCAATGCTATTACCCCCTATTCAACATCATCTCTATAAGCCTGTCCATTGAATTGAAAATCTTGATTGTCTCTGCCTTGGACAGCTACCCATTTTAAAAGTATGAGGCCACAGTTTCTTGAACTCCATAAATTGTAAACTGTATTAAATAAACTGCCCACTGATTGATGAGTGCTGTTCTCATAGGCCAATTTCTCATCTGAACAGTGATATGAAAATTCTTGCTAACGGGCTGGTGACAGGACTAAATGGGGGTAATAGCAGAATTAATCAAGAAAGACAAATGGGATTCATTAAAAACTGGCACTCAGCAGACAATCTTCAGAGTTTTCTTCACAATCTCATTGGCCCAATCGAAAAGAATCATGGGCTGTTTTCATTACAAGATGCTGATCAAGTCTATTGAAAATGCCTATTGTTGCTATTAAGTGGAGTTTAACATTGGAACAGGTTTTTTGTGTGAGAGGCAGCTGTCTTTGATTAATTAATTAATTAACTAAAAAAAACCCCTGCTTATTAAGTGCCTAGCATGTACAGAACACTCTTTTGGGTACTGAAGGTAGATCAGGGTGTCAAATATCATGAGTAATGTGACAGTTCAGACCTCTAGTTGACTAATTGTTTCACAAATTAGAAGTAAGTTAATTTCTTAATTTCCCAGTTTTCCCATCAAGACTAATTAGTACTCTTGACTAAGTACCTCTCAAATTGCTAACCAATTCATGAAGGTGAACCTGGATTCTCAAAGGTATTGTTAGTGAAGAATGAGGTCTGATAGGTCGGGTTAAGGTACAGTTCTAGAAGTTCATCATTAGAGGACCAGATTTATTAATCAATCCATCAATCACTAAGCATTAATTAAGCACCTATGATGTTCTGGAAACTAGGCTAGAGGGTGGGCATGCAAAGATGCAAAGTGAAAGAGTACCCACCCTTAAGATGGCAAAATTTATGTATAAATAATTGCAAAGTTGTTTAGGGAATAGGATGCTAGTCTTTGGGAGGACATAAGGAAAGGCTTAGTGTAGAAGATGGTGCATGATCTAAGTGTTCAATGATGTAAAAAATTCTAAGTTTAGAGAGAGTGATCAACATTAGCCACTAGTTAATTTTTTTCATCATAAGTACTCATTGTAGATTGAGTACTGAAGTAGATTGTCCACTAAGGTAAAGAAGTATTGTAAACTACATTAGGACTTCTCACACCAATGGGATTTTAGCTCTTTGCAGAATTGAAGTAACAACAAAACTATTCTATTTCATTAATTTGAACTATTTGAGGGCAGCATAGATTATAGAGTATCTGTCTTGAGTGGGGGGCAACAAAGATTATAGACCAGTAATTCTAGATCCAACAATTCTTCTTGCCTTCTTATTAATCTCTTTGGGGTGTTGGGGGGAAATAGATATATCATTTAGGAAGCCTGACTTTCTATGTTAGGATTGATGATTTAGCTGCCTCTATAATTCAGGTGGTCAATTGATAGATACCAAATGCCGAGTCATATTTTCTATAGAATTTAATGAGTTATATTTTCACATAAATAAAGAGATTTATTCCTTTATGATATGTCAGTTATTTTTTAAAACAAATTTTATTCTTATATTTTATTTTCATATTACCTACATTTCTTCCTGTATGCCTCCTCCTGCCTCTTTTCAGAGGGATTATCACATATAATACAGAATACTTTTTAAAAGGCAGCCAGGTAGCATGGTATATATATAGAAGGGAAGGATTTTAGTATATGGGGACTTTCTTTTTTATCAGTGACATCTGTGGAATCTAAGCTCCTAGTAGAATCTCTGGGTCAAAGAGTATGCAGAATTAATTACTTGATTTGCATAATTCCCAATGACTTTTCAAAATGATTGTGCTAATTCATAACAATGTATTAGTAGGATAATCACCTTCCATTCTCTCCAATGTTATTTTATTCCATTATGATCTTTGCTAATTTTTTGAGTATGAGGTAAAACCTCTGGGTTGTTTTGTTTTTTTATTTCACTTAATAGTCATTTGTATTATTTTTCTGATTATTAATAATATTTTTCAATTCTTCTTTTGATAACTGTTTTTATCTCCTGACTACTGTGGAATGGATTTTGAAAAATGTATCTGTTTTCACATATATTTACATATCCATATCCACGTATACATAAAATCCATAATATGTAACATAAACATGTTTTGTATGTCCTTCATAGCTAGTTCTAGTTCCTCTTTTGAATGTGGAATATTTAAGATCTCTTTGTTTTTCTATGAATTTTTTGGATATTATAACATAATTCTCTTTTATTTATTCTGGTTTTGTTATGATTTCATCTTATTCATTTGGTATTTTGTTGATTTGATTTTCTTCCTTCTTAATCAATTGTGTTAGTCTTTTTAAAGGATAATCTTTGCTTTTACGTATTGTTTCTATATTCTTTTTTGATTTCTACTTTATTTTTCATCTAATTTCAATGATCTCTGCTTTTGTGCTGATTTTTTTTTATTGGTTGGGCTTCTGATTTTTCAAAATTTATATTTACTTTATTAACTAATTTCCCCTTATTTTATTAGTATACGAGTTTAGGGATATAACTTCTCCCACTACCCTAGACTATCTGCTCCAAGAAATTATAGAATACTGCTTTCCCCCCATTTTTATTCTTTTTACATAATTACAAATATTTCCTATGATTTGTTCTTTGATACATTTATTATTTGGGCTTTCATTATTACATTGCCATTTGAGTCTGTTTCTTTTGTTTGTGCTCCCAGAACTGATTACTATTTTTATTTCATTCTGATTAGTAAAGTATTTATTTACTATCTGTTCTTTTTTCTTTTCACTTGAAATATTTTTTTCCTTAATATATGGTCAGTTTTTCATCTTTCCTAAAAAAAATGCATATATGCCTTAGTGTCCCACTTAGAAGCACCATAATTCTTCTGGTTCTATTTTATCCAGTAATTTGTTCAATTGTACATTTTTTTCTTTTGCTTATCTTTATGTTAATTTGTCCAAATCTGAGAAACATTAAAGTCTCCTACTATTACTGTTACCATCTATGTCTGTTTCTATTCAGTCAATTTTTACTTTATGAATTTAGATGTATATAACTTTAATATTGATACTGGCTTGATGTCTATGATTCCTTTCAGCATAATGCAATTTATTTATCTCTATTCATATTTTGAATTTTTATTTTTGCTTTATTTTACTGCCTGTTTTTTGGATTCACATGATGCATAATAAATTTTTTTATTCCAGTCCGTCATTTTTATTCAGTGGATATTTTTGCTTTTTGTTGGCATACCTTTTAGGAAATAAATTGTGGGGTTTTGTTTTCTTATTCAATATGCTGCTTTCATTTTCTTAGATTGTTTAATGCATTCATATTTCAGTTACAAAAGTTAGATTTATGTTTTCCCTCTCGTATTTGTTGTTCTTCTTCCTCTTCCTCTTTTAAGATGGTACTTTCTTCCAATAGACATTTTTGCTTGATCTATCTTAAAATCACCCTATTCTCACAGTCTAGTGCCCTCACCTCCCATCTGTCCTAATATTTGTAGCCCTTTCCCTTAGTTTTTAAGTTTTACTTAACTTAAATTTTTAAAAACTGATTTTTTGTTTCTTTTATATTATCATTGTTTTCCCCATCACTCTTCCTTTCCCTCCCAGAGCTATCCCATATAGAAGTATTTTCATAGCAAAAAAAGAAAAATCAGCACAATCATCAGCACAAACAGTATTATTTAACTTATTGATAGCTTTCTTTAATTATCAAATTCTTCCCCTCTTTTTTCTCTCATTTAAGTAGTCAGCTAAAATCACCCTGTCATCCTCCCATTCAGCTCAAGAATTTCTTTCCTTTATTTTCTAAAAAGAATTTCTTTACCTTCTCTCCATCACTTCTTTTCCAGGTGTCTATTCTTTTAAGATTTTACTCTTTAACTTCATAGCTATTTAATCCTTTTTTAGTCTCTTTATGTTCCTCATGGAATTAAAACTTCTGAAGTACCAATGTTGAATTTCTTTTACTTAAATTTTTTTAAATTTGCCTTAGAGATCTTGAACTAATTCTCTCTCTCTCTCTCTCTCTCTCTCTCTCTCTCTCTCTCTCTCTCTTCCTATTTTGCCTCACTGTTAGAAGAATCAATTCCTGCATGAGGTAAGTGAGGACAAAATTATTTATTGGTTCAATTCTATCCCCTTGCCCTTCCCAAGATCATATTCTTTCCTATTTCCTCTAGAATTTCCTCCATGGTTTCATTTCCTCCTACATTTAAGTCTGGTTGCCCCCAGGATGTTTTATTTCCCTTTACTTGAGTCAGAAATCATCAATGGAGGCCCATCTTTCTTAGAGGAAGCATTCTCTTTGAGCATCAAATCCCCATAAATTTTATCTACTGTAAGATTCCCATCTCTCCATGCAGAGGAGTGTTTTCAGTGGGGTCACATGCCACAAATGAATCTAGAACTCACCCCTACTTTTTCCTCTCTGTTTTATTGTCTCCCTTTGTACCTCACTCATACTTCTATAGCCTTTCTTCATGCTTAGAGATTACAGTTAGTTCCCATTTTGTTGTTTATCATCTGCTTGAATATAGTCCAACATACATTTCCCTCTGCCTTTTACTTTCCCTTTTTTTTTTATGTCCTATCCCATTTTGCAGTTTGTCTCAAAAAATACATTGATTCATTGGTGGAGAAGTTAGAGTTAATGAGCTAAATGTAGTTCATGGTATTTTAGTCCTTTTCCTTCACCTTCACTTACCCTCTTTCTTTAACCTCAACTTACATTTTTTGTCATTTGTGTATCTTTAGAAAGAAGTCTCTTAGTGTTCCCTCTATTTAACTTTCTCTTCCTAGCTTTATTTTCTTTTAATAGTTTCTAGAAATGGAATAATTTATTTCATTAATTGTGTTGTCCTTAGTAGTTATATTTACTTACCTTTCTTTACTTTCTATTGTTTATAACATTTTTATCTCAAATAATCTGCTTTTTATTTATTTACTTTTTTAAAATAATTTTTTATTTTTAGAAAAATTTTCCATGGTTACATAAGCCATGTTTTTACTTTCCCCTTCACCTCCTGAAACCTCTCCCCCACCTCCGCTGTAGCCAATTCACATTTCCACTGGTTTTATTATGTGTGGTCAGTCAAGACTTATTTACACATTATTGATACTTACATGGGTGTGGTCTTTTCAGGTCTACATTCCCAATCATGTCCTCGTCAACCCAAGTGTCCAAGCAGTTGTTTTTCTTCTGTGTTTCTACTCCTGTAGTTCTTCATCTGAATGTGGGTAGTCCCTCAGAATTGTCTTGGGTCATTGCATTGCTGCTAGTACAGAGGTCCATTACATTCGATTTTACCACAGTATTTCAGTCTCTGTGTACAATGTTCTTCTGGCTCTGCTCCTTTCACTCTGCATCAATTCCTGGAGGTCTTTCCAGTTCATATGGAATTCCTCTAGTTTATTATTCCTTTGAGCACAATAGTATTCCATCACCAACATATACCACAATTTGTTCAGCCATTCCCCAATTGAAGGGTATACCCTTGCTTTCCAGTTAAACCAACAAAAACCACGATTATCTCAATAGATGCTGAAAAAGCCTTTGACAAAATACAACACCCATTCCTACTGAAAACACTAGAAAGTATAAGAATAGAAGGTTCTTTCCTAAAAATAATAAACAGTATATATCTTAAACCATCAACAAGCATCATATGCAATGGGGATAAATTAGAAGCCTTCCCAATAAGATCAGGTGTGAAACAAGGATGTCCATTGTCACCTCTTTTATTTAACATTGTACTAGAAACACTAGCAGTAGTAATTAGAGAAGAAAAAGAAATTGAAGGAATTAAAATAGGCAAGGAGGAGACTAAGCTCTCACTCTTTGCAGATGATATGATGGTCTACTTAAAAAATCCTAGAGAATCAACTAAAAAGCTGGTAGAAATAATCGACAACTTTAGCAAAGTTGCAGGATACAAAATAAATGCACATAAATCATCAGCATTTCTATATATTTCCAACACATCACAGCAGCAAGAGGTAGAAAGAGAAACACCATTTAAAATTACCCTAGACAATATAAAATACTTAGGAATCTATCTACCAAAACAAATACAGGAATTATATGAACATAACTACAAAACACTTTCCAAAAAAGTAAAACTAGATCTAAATAATTGGAAAACTATTGATTGCTCATGGGTAGGATGAGCTAACATAATAAAAATGACCATTCTATCCAAATTTATTTACTTATTTAGTACCTTACCTATCAAACTACCAAAAAACAATTTTACTACATTAGAAAATAATCTGCTTTTTAAAAAGAAATACTTCAAATTCTTCTTTTTTATTGAAAATTTATCTCTTTAAATTGATGATTAAAATTAAATTTGCAGGGCATGCCACCCTTGGTCTCATGTAAAGATAACTTATTCCTCTAAGCACATAATTCCATTCCATTCTTTTCTGCATTTTATGGTTAGAAGATAATAATCTTGTGTTATTAAAGTTCCTTAACTTTATACTTGAAAGTCTTTATCTTGTGTGCTTGTAGAAGTTTTTGCTTATTGTTGGAACTACTAAATTTAACTACAATGTGCCTTGAAGATTAAAAAGATTAAAAAAGATTATTTTTGTTTTGTTTTTTTCATAGAGATGATCTCTCTCTCTCGCTCTCTCTGTCTCTCTCTCTCTGTGTATGTGTAAGAAAAGGGTAACATTCACTCTGGGCTCAATCTTAATTATCTCTCTTGATGCCTTCTGATATAGGCACAAGGGTCTACCTACTCAAGATGCTCCTGAGACTAGAAACTTAACTACTTTGTTCCTGGATTTGTTTATTCCTAACTGGCTTATTATATCATATACAGGCCCAAAGGTATGCCTGATTATTTCGGACAGTCCTAAGATTATTCCATTGTGATGTCATCTACCTTTTTCCAATGATCAAATGATTATATTCCTCTAAAACTGCTTAAATACGTGTTTGCATCTTGTTTATAACACTTATTGATTAATTAAATCAAGAACTCTGAGCCAACTCATGTATTTATAATAATTTGGATGTTGGTTTTCTGTATTTACATCAGCAGTGGTCTTGATCTGGTCAATAAAAAATGCTTAAGGGAAAAGAAAACCAAAACCCCAAAGCAACATTTAAAAATGAAGAACAATGTTTGTAGTTTCTGCAAATGATATATATGGAGAATTCCAGTATTAACATAGTTAATGCCTAAGACACAACCTTTCCAGAAAAATTTAAACATTCTCATTGTGATCATAATCATCTTTAACCTTTTTTAATCATCATCTTCCATCCCCACCATCATCATTATTATGTACTCAATTTAAGAGTTATACAGGCTGGCTTGACATCCTTACTCAGCTACTTATAATCTGTGTGACAATGTACATATCAATGAAGTTCTCTTGGCCCTCGCCTTCCTCATCTTTGAAATAAAAGGATTGGATTTGATGACTTCCAGTTGTAAATCCATGAATGAATCAGTAAAAGCATTTATTAAGCATCAAACATAGAGCAGGTGGGTGACACAATGGATAGAGTGCTAGACCCAAAGTCAGGAAGATTCATCTTCCTGAATTCAGATTTGGCTTTCAGATACTTCGGAGCTATGTGGTCCTGGTCAAGTCATTTAATTATTTGCCTCAGTTTCCTCATATGTAAAATGAAATGGAGAAGGAAATGGCAAACCATTCCAGAATCTTTGCCAAGGAAACTCCAAATTGGTCACAAAGAGTTAGACATGACTAAAACAACTGAATAACAACATGTGTCAAGCACTATATTAAATGTTAGGAATATCACCATAAAAAGGAAGACATAGATCATTATCTCTTCCATATCATTATCATTTCTTTGTTAAGCACCTGTTGGTGTGCATTCTTTAGCTAGTGCAATAAAGAGTGAGATTTTAGCAAAACACGACCATGTCCAAAGTTTGCTTCCTTTCATACTTCTATTCTCTTTCACTGCCCTCTGGCTTAATAGTGTATGAGATATGGCTGCTGCCCTCTCTGCCATTGCAAGAGACTCTGGCTGTGCTGTCCCTGGGGAAAACTATTTCTCCATATTGGTCCAAAATGAACATGAGCAAACTCTGTGCAGCAAGTAGAGATGATCGCTAGCCACTCTACCTAAACATGCTTTCATGTGCCTTTCCCTAGTGCTATGGTCATATAGAGAACTATCACATTCCCAAATTAGATGGGAGTCTTATTTTTCTTCATCCACAGTAAATCTATTAGGACCTGGATTCTGACTCTTAATACCTATATGACCTTGAGCAAATCATTTATCCTTCTTGGACCTGGGCTTTCTCATTTGAGAAGTGATGGGGCTAGACTAGGTAGCTTCTAAGGTCTTTTGAATCTTGACAACTATGATCCTATAACCCTGTGATTCTACTAATGGCTACCAAGAGTGGATCTTTGTCATTCATCAATTCAGTCCCCCTATTGAGAAAATGAAATGTTTATGATGTGTAAGCTAGTGAGAAATACAAAGATAAATAGATAATCTCTCCCCTTCAAGAGTTCATAATTAGAGGAAGAGCTGAAATATATACAAATAGCTGTACTACAAATTAAAATATGATAGGTGAGGGGCAGCTAGGTGACTCAGTGGATACAGAGCCAATCCTGGAGTCAGGAGGAACTGAGTTCAAATCTGATCTCAATTACTTCCTAGCTGTGGGACCCTGGGCAAATCATTTAACCCCAATTGCCTAGCTTGTACATCTCTTTTGCTTTGAAACCACAAACAGTATTGGTTGTAAGATGGAGGATATGAGTTTAAAAAACAAAACAAGAATATGATAAGAAGGCTAGACATGGAGTCGAAGATCCCTGAGTTCAAATTTTATCTGTATTAGTTGCTACTTGCTGTGTGACATTGGATAAGTGCTTTAACCTCTCTAGGTTAGTTTACAAATGAGGGTTTGAATTGGGAGATCTGTACAAGGTCCCTTCTAGCTCCACATCCCATTTTCCAAAGTAGATGAGAATTTCAAGGCAGGGGATGTGACTTCTGGTTTTGTGGAAGGAATTGGGGGTTGGGGGCCGTCAGGACGCCTGGTAGAGATCACAAAATCTCTCCCTGCTTTTTAATGCTTGCTCTTTCTCCAGCCTCAGGCAGGTTGCTTCCTGAATTGTTCTGTTTTCCTCTTAGGTTGTAAGGCAGCCCCATCCCACATTCAGGCTTGCTACTCCTCTGCTGAGGAACTGACTAGAGAAGCACTGCATGCAGAGTATTTTCCACTCACTGTAACCTCAGCTCTTTTGTACCTGCACAAAAAGGATGAAAGGAAATAAAGATCACAACTCTGGGGGCCTCTAAGCAACACTGCTGCCAACACCCACTGATGCCTGGCCTCTTCTCTAGAAATATTTCCTCAGGCTTGAGAATATAGGAGGTGAGGAGGAAGGTTTCACTTAATACTTGCTACCTCCCTTCTTCCCTTCAGGTGCTGCCAGGGCACCGTCATTTTACCACCTCAGACAAAGGTTCATCAGGTCTCTCCTAATCTGAGTCTCAGTGGAATGCTGGAATATCCTTTCACGGCCACAGAAGCAAATGACAAATAAAAATTTCAGTAAGAGAAGATCCCAAGGAGCCAATTTACTTGGGATGCAAGAAAGACCACCACAGTGGACCATCTGGAGGAGGGGAAATTTGGCTGTTTCCTGCCTATTCCTCCTTCCCCCCAAGGGCTGAGCTTTTGCTTTAGGGCATGAAGATGGAGAGCAAGAGGAAAGATGTGTGATTATAAAAGGAATCTTATTAAGTAAGAGGCTTTATTTATTTATTTATTTTAAAAAATTTGTATCTGGTTAGAGTGCATTTTTTTAACATTTATTAATATTCATTTTTAACATGGTTACATGATTCATGCTCCACCTTTCCCCTTCAACCCCCCCCCCGCACC
>NC_058133.1:442912118-442928223 GCF_016433145.1 Gracilinanus agilis | reverse complement strand
TGGAGGGGGTGGGGGTGGGGCGGTTGCTCAGCTCGCGATTGAGTGAGTGAGAGCCCTTTTTAGCTTGGAAATGTCTCGATTCCACGTACCTTCCACGCTGTGCCCTGTTGTGGGGTTCCTCCGTTCGTCTGGACTTGTTTTTATGTCCCCTTGAGGAGTTTTGTGTGTTTCGGTCAGGAGAGGTTAAGAGCTGCTTCTTACTCTGCCGCCATCTTAACCCGGAAGTCTATATATTCGACACACAACATTTTTTAAAATCCAAGCACAATGGATTTGGTGGAGATTTTGTCCCAAGTGGTTTTGATCCAGTTCCCTATTACAGTGACTGATGATTTCTTTATTTTTCCCAATGGAGTAAATTCATGGTTTTCTGGCCAACATCCACTCATTATATTGTTTCCTCAAATGATATTTAAATGGATTATTAATTACTACATCTAACACTTGTAATTGCAACATCTTTTCTCCTGGAATAACAACTAGTTCAGTGCGCATTTCAGCAATTCTCTTCTTCACATTTTCAGTCTGGTGACCCTTGAACGTGTCTAGTACAAGCATTCCTTTGGAGGAGTAATGCACTCAGATGCCTACCCCAGACCACATTCAACCAATCTAACACAAGTTCTTCAGTCACCCATCCCTTTTCCTGCACATGAAAGATCACTCCTGATGGTAACTTTTCCTTAGGTAACATTTTATGCCTTAAAAGTACATAAGGTTTCAGCTTTTGCCTGTTAGCTATGACTGCAAGCATCACAGTCATTCTGTTTTTCTCATTTCCAATAATTTTAATGAACACTGATTTGGTGCCTTTAGTACTAATGGTGACATTTAATGAAATATAAAAATAAAGAAGCATTTGGTTGGCATTTCCCATTTGCCCCAGGAGATTGCCATGCTTGCTTCTTATGTTTGTCAAGGTACACAATACACAACTTATGGTTTCAAAGCTGGAAGTGCTCAAATATAGTGCAAATGCAACTTTCAAAGGTACATATTGGGGGGGAATGTCACACTATATTTGGGCTAATACAGTGAGGTCCCTTCCAATTTTCAAATTATGTGATTTTCCTACATAGACAACAACTGGTAGAATAAAGATTCAAACCCAGATGCTCAGACTCCAAATCCAACTCTCTTTCTATCAAACCATATTGCTTTGGTTGTGCTTTTGTGGTTGGTTGGTTGTTGTCCTTCATACTTGAAAAGGACCAAAACATTTATGATGATGTCTTTTGCTTTATGAATAAACTGAGTTCCAGTGAGGCAGAATTGCATTGTCATAAGCTTTACTTTCTCTTCCAAAGTCATCAAAGTCTAATGGCTAGACAAAAGTAAAAATCAATGGTGAAGGCTTGGGATGCAATGAATGACCTTGACTTCTTCTGTGTCTAACCAAACTCTAAGTTGTTCCACAAAGCTTGCATTCACTGCCTTTATGAACTTTCTGCAGGGAGAAATCTTCACATGCCTGGAGCAGACATCCCCATAATTCATCAACTAAAGTCCGATAGGCCAAAAATAAGGCAACTGAGTCTTCTACTACTTGTTGACCAAACAAAATAATGCACTATCTTCTACCCCTGGTCACCACTCTACCATATCTTGAGGTAGAGGTTTCACAACTCCTAGAGAAATAGAGATCATCCTTGACCTGTATTTCTTCCAAAAGTCAGGCTGATGCATTTTGTATCTTTTTTTTCTTCTTAAATGTTCATGTGAAACTGAAACAACCAGTAATCATCACACCCCTTAATCAACTCTTTGTTCATGGAACCACTATTCTCCCAGTCAGTTAGATTTAAGATGTCAATCATCTTTGAGTTCTCTGGTTCTTTGGCTCCAAATTGAACATTCTTTCTGCTGGACTATTTGACATTTCTTCCAGAAGAGAATCAAAAGTCTGTTGGATAGGATGAGAGTAGTCAAAGAGCACAAAAATGAAGTTAATTATATTTTAACAAAGAAGTATTGGCTAGCTACCAACATTAGAATAATTTTCAAATCAACTATATAAGTACAGTTAAGTCATCAACTTGATACATCAAAGGTCAAAATGAACACAAATATGAATAATGAAAGTGAAGAGAGTGAATACTTTTACAAAACCATCTATCCCACGTGTTACAGAAAAGATTAAAATGGTAAAGAATAGGATATAGTAAAAAGGAAAGAACCTTTATGGATTTCTCTTGTTTCCTATAAAAGTTCAGCTACTGCAAAGCCATCATGACACAAAGGAGAGTAAAATAATACAACCTGCCACATTCAGAAAACAATTAGTTGTCTTACAATCAAGAGACCAAAAAGCCAAGATAAAACATAGCTTAGAAAATACAAACTTATTTGAAGAAACTTATGGACAAGGATGTTGGAATATTCCTAATAGTATCATCAAACAACAAATACTTATTAAATCCCTGGTATATGCAAGGAACTAGGAATAGATACAAAGAACTAATGACTACATTCAAGGAATTTACTCCTATGACTTTTTATTTGTATTTACACTATTCATCACATGTTTCTGGGGGCAACTGTCCATGTTACTATACTCTAATAATAACTACTCAATTCTCCCAGAATATTGTGTATACTTACATGTATTTTAAAATAAAAAACTTGGAAGGAACCTGAGTATATAGGAGTTCATCATCATCATTCTCATTTTAAGCTTAATCTGCATTATTAATTATTTTATCCATCACTTTCTTAAGCCTGGTCAATCAACAAACAATAAATCCAACTCTGATTTGTAGCATTTATAAACTCCTGAAATGTAAATGATGACATTGAAAGTTTAATAATCGACTTTTATTGAACTGGTATGAATAAAAGTAATTAGATGGTGTAGCAGATAGAATGCCAAGCCTAGAGTCAGGAAGTGACATCTTTTGAATTCAAACCTAGCCTCAAATACTTAATAGGTGACCCTTGGCAAGTTACTTCACCCTTTCCCCCTTTATTTCCTCATCTCTAAAATGAGTTATAGAAAAAAATGGTAAACCATTTCAGTATTTTTGCCAAGAAAACTCCAAATGGGATCACAAATAGTTGACATGATTGAATATGATTTTGAATATGAATATTGAAAATGATTGAATAACAATAATGAATTGGCTCCAATATGCCTCTACATGTAATAATAGTTAACAATATCCCGCTTTTATATAGTGTCAACAACCATGTACCAGGCACTTTGCAAAGTGCTCTGCAAATATTCTCCTATTTGACTCTCACAACAATCCTAGGAGTTGGGTGTCATCATCATATTCATTTTTTAGTTGAGGAAACTGAGGCAGACAGAATTTAAGTAATTTGCCCAAGGTTACAAGCTAGTTAGTTCCAAAGGCCAGATATGAATGCAGGCCTTCCTGACTCTAGGTCCAGCATTCTATCCACCATATATGATGTGTTCAGGAAGGACTACCACCTCTGGTGTGAGGGTTTGCCAAGCCTTTTTTCAGAACTATTCATCCATCTTTCATCCAGCTCTCACCTGGGGCTCTAAGATGCTATAGTGGGCAAAGTGGGAACAATTCAGTAAAATCAGCTCAGAAGATGGCTAAACCAGGTTGAAGTTAACTGACAGACCTCAAATCTGTTGTTGAATTAGGGAGATCTCTGTCCCATGCATTTGAAGATTTTCCCTGGCAGAATGTGTGGATGAGAACAAGTTTTTTTGATAGCCATGAAAGCAGTTGAAGTAGATACTGAAGTAGACTCTGGCCATTGCCAGATCTCCTGAATTTTTTACTTTGATGGTTCTGGAAGAGAGTTGGAGGTTATTGATTTTGTGCAAGTCTACCTCACTTAAATCCAGTTCACATGCAAGTCAATACATCACCCCATGATAGTTCTGGTTTTCTTTGAAATGAGGGACAAACAACATCCACATTCCTATCTTGGGACAATCTGCATATTATCATTATTATTCTACCAATCCCTAACTTTTGTCCAGTGAGTTGCAATTTACCAAGTACTTTCAAATCTGGTAAAGAATGGAGTTATTCATGTTTCCACTGAATATTAAAGGAGCAGATGAATTTTCATCCTTCATGACAGGGAAAGCTAATAGGAAGAAAATCTTGTATTTACCTCCTATGATACTTTAAGCTCTTTGAGGGCAAGGAACTATGTCTCATTTATTTTTACATCCCCTCAATTTCTTAGGACACCAAGTCCTTGATAAATATTTGTCAACTGAGTAAATGAATACAAACGATTGTGTGTTCACTTAATTTTATCTGTAAAGAGAATCATAGATTCTTTTTGGGAGACATATCTCTATGTTTCATCATACACATTTGTATTTTACAAGCAATGAATTCCATTTCTTTCCCCAAACAAAGTTTACTTCTATGAAGACAATATTCTAAAGATTTTCTACAGTAATACTCTTTATAGACTGGACGGGTAAATGTTAAATTGGGCAGATTCAGCTATCCTCCCCTCCCCTTAAGCAATTGTCAGATTCTGAGATTATCATGAGACTATTTGGGAATGCTCAGACAAACAAATTTATCATCTCATTTTGTAACTGAAAATGAAGAGTGAGAACTTTTCAAATGCATCCATCTAAACACTTTACAATGATTTTCTTTTCCTGAATTCCATCTTGTAGCACAAAGGTACTCATTCTATTTGCTCAGGAAATATAGTACAAACCCTTTGATAGGATTAGCTGTAGCAGAGTAAAATTGAGGGGATGTAAAAATCAATGAGACATAGTTACTTGCCCTCAAAGAGCTTACAATATCAGAGGAGATAGATATGTACCTGAAATAGCAAGAATATAAGATTTTCTGCCTAAGCCAGGAAAGATAAAAATTCATCTGTTCCTTTACACATTTTCATATATTTTTTCCAAGGGTATTTTTATTTTCAATGAATCTGGGACTAGGAGAATAAAATATGAGAGTTATAGATAACTTCTAATTCTACTGTATTTCCAAAAACCATACAAGCAATTCTGGGAAGATTTTTTTCTTTTGTAACTTTACCTAAGAGTTGCATGTGATGATAATATCTATTTCCTAGCATCTCCTCTATTACAAAAGTGTTGTAGTAGCTAAATATAGCATGGTGGAAAGTGTTTGAGGTCAGATTTGAACAGAGGATCTCCCAACTTCAAGCCTGACTTTCCATCTACTGAGCCACCTAGCTACCCTGAGTGATATCCTTTTGATTTTATATGATTTTTAGTGTTTCCTCCATCAATTTCGTAAGTCTAGGCAATAAACAAAATGATAAATCAAGTCTTTGTTTTTCCTATTTGTGAATTTCTGAAGAGAATCTTCTTGAAAATTTAGCAATCAGCTCTTGTGACCTGGTATGAACTGGCTCCAAGGTATAGTAAAATGGGTATACTCATCTCTACCCCTAGCACAGAATGAGCTATAGAGCTAGACCATGATTCAGGGAGACTACTAATGGGGGAGAATGACTAGGTAGATAGGTTAAAAAAGAAACAATTAGTTAGTCAATATTCACTGAAAAGTATAGATCTTGGGTTCCCACTAATACGTTTATTTTTTCCAGTTAAAGTATATGATAATTGAAAACAAATGACATTTGATCATGGAACATAGCAAATAAAATGTCAAGAAAAGATCTTCCATGCACCCAACCTTCCTACAATTTACAAAAGAAGGAGAAGGTTAATATATAGAGAATACATTTTGATCATACAGAGGATAAATATATAGTTAAAATGTTTGGCACATGCAAAGCTAGAACAAGGTACATTGCTGATTCTGTAGAGGTAACATATCCCTATGGTAGTTATGCTGCTATCTGCCAGACATCATATTTCTGCTGCATAATCTTCAGGATGTTTCTGCTGGTGCCTCATGGTTACAGAAAATCTACTTTATCTTATAATTAGATTCAGTTTTTTCAGGGACATTTACCTTCATCAGAGCCATAATTTTTAGAATCTACACTCCTTGTTTTTGTGATAGAGGCAGGTAAGTGGTGTAGTGGATAGAGTTCTAAATCTGGAATCAAGACTCAAGTTCAAATACTGACTCAGACACTTACCAGCTCTGTGATTTTGGGCAAGGCACTAAACCTCTCTGTTTCAGTTTCCTCATCTGTAAAATGGGGATAATAATAGCACTTATTTCCCTGGCTTGTTGTAAGAATAAGTAAGATAATATTTGTAAAACACATTTCAAGTTTCAAAGCATCAAGTAAGTGCTAGTTATTTCATTATTATTATTATTATGGTATCTAGCATATTGTAAACATCTCAAATACTCAGTGATTGGACAATCAATGGATAATACTACTCTTCATGATCATAATGGGTGCAGTGGTGAAAAAGCTTCTCTTTGAAAGAGAGTTACAGTCCTATTACTGCAAAGCTGAGAACAATTCGCAACACACCTAGCCAAATAGTCAGCAAGGCCACCTAATGCTGTCCTCTAAGATTAACACTTGCATTTTGATATACCTTTCTCTTGCTGCTGACTTCATGTACCAGAAAATAATTTGTCTGGGGCTTAATACATTCCTTTTCATTTCTTCTTAAATGCATGACTGTGACTGTGTATCCCCCAAACATTTTTGTACTCTGTCCTTTAAAACCCCACAGGAATTCAGTGCGATGGGGGCTAATGAGGCTTTCTCAATTCCCAAGATCCTCCCTGGTTAGCATGCAAATAAAGCTTAAAGAGCAAAAGGCTAGGTGAAACAGATGTAGTCATTGCTTCACATTCCTGCCCTTATTTACATTCCCATCATTGGTTTTTAAAAAAATTATTTCTTTATTTGTTACATTAAAATCAGTTAAATCCTTCATAAATTCTTCTCCTATCTATAAATTGGATGGGTAATATGTTCCCTGTTCTAATATGCTTATTTTATTTGCATTCATTTTGATCTTATCTTGATAAATAGTGTAAGATAGTGGTCTATATCTAGTTTTTGCCAGATTGCTTTCCAATTTTTCCAACAATTTTTACCAAATAGTAAATTCTTATTCCAAAAACTGAACCTTTTGCCTTTGTAAAATATAAATTTACTATAATATTTTACAACTGTTTGTTGTGTCTGTTCTGTTATAGTAACCTATCTTTCTATTTCTTAGCCAGGAACAGATAATTCTGATAAGTACTGCTTTAAAATAGAGTTCAAAATATGGTAATGCTAAAACCCCCTCCTTTCTACTTTTTATTAATTCCTTTGATATTCTTGACCTTTTGTTTTTTCAAATGAATTTTATTATTTTTCTAGTTCAAGAAATTTTTTTTGTAATTTAATTGGTATGATTTTGAATAAGTAGATTAGTTTGGGTAGAACTGTTATTTTAATTCTATTTTCTCTGTCCACTCATGAACAATGAATACTTCTCCATTTATTCAAATCTGACTTAATTTGTATAAAAGTATTTTTTATTTTGAGTTTAATACAGCACAAATCTTGCTATTTTCCCTTCAAATTGTGCATATCTTTCTATTTATCTATGTACATATATGTGTATCTATCTATCTATCTATCTATCTATCTATCTATCTGTCTGTCTGTCTGTCTGTCTGTCTATCTCTGTCTTATCTATGTATCTATGTATGTATCCATGAATCTGTTTCAATGTATTTATGTATCTCTGTCCATCTGTCTGTTTTATGTATGTATGTATAACTCTATCTATCTATCTATCTATCTATCTATCTATCTATCTATCTATCTGTCTGTCTATCTGTGGAAAAATATTTATTAAGCACTTGCTAGGTGCCAAGAATTTTGCCAAGTCTGGTAATGCAAATACAGATGGAAAGAAAGATGGTTCCAGCCCTCAAGGAACTTCCATTCAAATTGGGAAAGATAGCACACAAAAGGATTATTGACAAGGGAAAGGAAGACAAAGGTATTGGGGTGGAGTCCTGGTAAAAAGAGTCTGGAGTACAACCTGGAAAGGAAAAGGCATGGTCTGTTGAGGTGCCCTCCTCATATGAAGGTTCTCTGAAAAGCTATCTAATCAGATTGAGAGATCTAAGGGTGGGAGTTTTCTTGCAATGTGTAAATTCCAATGTGTGGACTGAGGCTTTGGTCAAAGTAGAGGAAATCTGGAATGTAATCTGGAGAGGAATCTATCTCTGTCATTTCTCTGTTGGTCTACTCATCCATCCATTTGTCTGTTTCCTCTCAATTTGACTCATAGTCCTGGGATTTCATCAGCCTTTAAGAATCCTTATGATCAATGTCCCCTTGCAAAGCAGACCAAAATCTTCTCTGTAACCTAGAATCTTAGAAAGTTGCCCAGAGAGGACATTGAGAAGTTAAAGGACATGCCTAGCTAGTGTTTATCAGAAATGAAATTTGAACCTCTGTTAGATTCCAAGATCAACTGAGTACATCCAACTCTTTGCTAACTCTCATCTAGACATATGTATGTGTATATATGAACATATATGTATATATATATATATGCACATGGGTTTACATTAATCAGTCAAAAAGTACTTAGTAAGTGCTTTCTATGTCAGGTTAATCAGTATGGATACAAGTACAAAGAATGCAATAATCCCTACTCAGAAGTGTACATAATGGAAAGCATTTATATAGTCCTTTAAGGTTTGAAAGCCATCTTTTACATATGTTATCACATTAGATCCATATTATAAGTCTCTAAGGGAGTTGCTCTTATGATTCCCATTTCACAGATGAAAAAATGAAGACAGGTTAACAATGGCTTATGCAAGGTCACAAACTGTCTTAAGACAGGATTCAGTCTCAGGTCTTTCTAGTTCCAAGTTTAACACTCAATTGTGTGATGTTGAAAAGTGGAGGAAGGATGAGGATGGGAGAAGGTAATGAAAAGGAAGGTAGGGAAGGTAGGTAGCTGGGGTAGCCCTCAGCCCTGGTGGGGAAATTAATCCAAACCCTTCGGAGCTCAACAAAATTTAGGCTAAGCTTGAGAGATATTTAACTGGGTTTATTTAGGTTAGGAAAGAAAAGATCTGGGGAAGCTAGGAGGTAAATCTCAGACAACTATGTCCAGACCAAGACTCTCTGGGGAGAAAGGCTCTTCATGGTTTTGGGAAAGGCACCCGAAACCCTTTCTCCAAAAAAGGCGCCAAATTCTCTCTCTTATACTTTCTCAGACACCTTCCACAAAGGAAGTGGGAGATGTCTGAGGAAGTTGTAGTAGGGAGTCCTGAGAGATGTAGTCTCCCAAGGTTCAGAAGGATTTTAAACTGCACAATTGTCTGTGCTACCTATGCCGCCTAGATACTATATAAACACACATACATACATGTACATATATACATGTATATGTACAAATATATATCCACATATATGTGACATGGATAGACCTTATTTATAGGAAGATTAATTTGATAGCTGATCAGAAGAGGTATGTATATATGTAAAGCAAATAATGTGTATGTTCTTCATAATATATGTGCATATAAACATGTATTTAATTTTCTGATCTATATACATGTTTCCCCCAGTAGAATATCAGCTCCATGAGAGCAAGAGCTGTTTTCATTTTTGTCTTTTAAATTCCAATGTAAAGGAGAAAACATCACAAAGATTAGGTTGTGAAAATGTGCTAAATTAAATGGAATTACAGTCTACAGATATCCGTATCTATCATATCATATCCAAAAATAGTTGGCATTTATATAGTGCCTTTTTAATGTTTCCAAAGCACCTTGTAAATATTATCTTCTTTGATCCTGACATCAACCCTGGGAAATAGGTGCTATTATTACCCCCATTTTACACTGAGTAAGCTAAGTCTTGGGAGATTAAGTTAACTATCTGAAGCCAGATTTCAACTCAGATCTTCCTAACTCAGGTTCATCACTGTATCCCATCTGTCCTCCTTGTCTTTTCTTTCTTTTTTAACCCTTAACTTCTGTGTATTGGCTCTTGGAAGAGTGCTAAGGGTGGGCAATGGGGGTCAAGTGACTTGCCCAGGGTCACACAGCTGGGAAGCATCTGAGGTCAGATTTGAACCTAGGACCTCCCATCTCTAGGCCTGACTCTCAATCCACTAAGCAACCCAGCTGCCCCTCTCCTTGTCTTTTCTAATCACAGATAGCTAGGAAACTATGGCACAGAATATGAACAGTTTTAACATAAAATAAGAAATATAAAAGCTATCTAGAAGGATGGTTCTTGTTTTTTTCATAATTCACATAGAGGAACTGGCACCATTTATTACAGCACTCTGTGATCATTTTCCTTTTTCCTTCCCCCTATTCTCTAGCTCAAGAATGGGTAAGGTCAGGAAATCTGAGCTAGAGCTAGACTTACTAATTTAGTCTACAAAGCTAAAGAAACTGCAGTAAAGAAAGGTTAATGGGACAGTAGGGAGGCACTGAGATTTTGAGAAAGGTCCCATTTCCTGGCAAGGCCTAAAAAAGATTCAGTAATACTTCAAAAACCTCAATTTGGTATCCTACACGAACAAAGAACTCTACCCTGGAACAAGATATCTCTCAGCAATTCCAGAAAGCTCAGGGAAAATATGGGATATTATTTGGAGCACTTATACATACAAGAAAGGGACATTGTTTCTCTATTTTACAGATAAAGTGGAGCTAAGAGACTTATGGTCACATGTACAACTAATATCATATTATTTGCCATGTTAGATTGGGGAAAGGGTTGGAGGCAGGGAGAGAACATAGATTGCAAAATGTAAGAAAATGATTATTGAAAATTGTATTGATGTAATCAAGAAAAAATTTGTATGGAAAGAAAGAACATTGGCTCTAGGGTCAAAAGTGCAAAACACAAGCCACATAGATTTGCAAATTGGATTAAATGTACTTGGAAAATATTTAATAAAATAAAAAATACAATAAAACATTAAAAAAAGACACATGCTTATGAAGCTATCAAATCCCAGAACTGGGATTCAAGCCTAGGTCACTCTATTATAGCTGCTTAGCTCATTCCATCACCCCACAATGCTTCTCCTTTATCCTTATAACTAGAACATGTCAAAAATGAATACAGAAATATGCCATACTGAACAGTAAACTTTGTGAGGGCAAGGATCATCTAAACTCTCTCTCTCAGTGATCCATGTATTTTAAGTACTATATAAATGTCTTTTGAATGAATGAAAGTTGTTCATATGGGTGAAAGCATGCTGCTGGGAGATAAATAGATTATACATATAGATATAGTTATAATATTTCTAAGTATCGTATGGTATAATCTGGAATCAAATGATCAGGGTCCAGCTCTGGCATCTCTCTCTGTCCCTCTTTCCCTATCTCCCTTTCTCTCTCTCTTCCTCCCTCTCTTCTTGTTCTTGTTCTTGTTCTTGTTCTTGTTCTTTTTCTTCTTCTCCTCCTCCTTCTCCTTCTTCTTCTCTCCCTTTTTCTCCCTCTCCTCTTCTTTCTCCCCCTCTCACTCTCTCTCTGTCTCTCTGTCTTTCTGTCTTTTGTCCCTCTTTCTCTCTCTCTGTCTCTCTCTCTGCACTCTTAGCGTGGATACTCAATATTCTTTTCCTCCTGAACTTATATCCTAGTGGTATATAGTATTTGAAAGGATGGACTGATTCCCTACCCATCTAGCCCTATTAGACCCTGGGTTATCCATATACTCCTAAGATTTTTGATTGGGAGATGAAGAAATAAGATTACAACTAATGATATAAAATCAGTCTGAAAGATTAGTACTAAGGTTTTTGATGATTAAGCCTTAGCTACTCTCCCTGCACTGGACCAGTGCACACCACTGTCTTAGAGAGCAAGGGTTTCTATAAAAATATATTTATTTGTATAAAATGGGTATAAAAAGATAATAAACAGGTCCCTGTCAAACTAAGTTCTCTAAGCTTTCCCAAGCCCTCTAATTGGACCTCACAGCCCAGCCTTCTATTCTTGCAAGTCCTACCCCTAAATCCCTCCTTATCAGATAACTAGTACCAAAAAAACCCTACCTAACTGCCCTGTCACTGAGAACCTTATCTCTTAAAATATATATAACCTTAAAATATATATCACAGAGTGACCTAGTAACCCAGAAGATGTCAGTGCCTACCAACTGGCTTGGCAGTGAGGTGAAATCTCAAAATGCCAGCACACAAGAAGTCTTGATCCTCCTACTTCCTCTTCCTTGAAGTATTCCTACTCACAGTTGATGATACTAGTAGTAAGGAACCAGGAATCTCTGGAGGTCGTCAGGATCCCTTTCAGACAAGAGATGACCCAGGACAGATTCACAAAGTCTTCAAAACCAGCTCAAGGACTTTGCTGTCACTAAGAGGTCTTTCCTAGCAATCAGTGATATTCTTCTCTCCAAAGAATTAACAGTGGGAACAAAATCAGATTCAAATCTGTTCAGCTCAGATGAGACTCTCAGAGCAAAACCCAAAGCAGGCTAGACCTGGTCAATAACCATATCCAAATGACTTCTAGTTCCTTGAGTGTTTTCAACTGCCAGCATAGGAATTCACCCAGATGCCCATTTTCCAAACTCCTGGTCATGCCATGGCACTCTTGCATGAGAACCTAAAGGTTTGCAAGGTTACTTTTGCAAACTTATTTAGCAATACATAATTACCTTTTTCCAATTCCATTACTACAGAGGTGATCTTAGAAATGATCATGTCTAGTGTAATGCAGAGATGCAATCAAGGCATTTACCCTGCAAAACCTAACTGTAGAACTTCTGGCAGTTAGCTAGCCTTAGAACTCTGACAAAGTGTCAGTTGGTCCTGGAAGCTTGTGAAGAGAGGAGGGGCAAACTGGGCTCTTCCTTGGGGCTGAAACCTTGCCTTGAATCTGTGCTTTTGTCTTTGGACATTTGGAGCTTAGCTAACTTCTCTGAACCTTCCCTGATCTTCTCTACATCATTCCCCTATTACCTTCCTGATTTTCCTGTGGGCTTTGGGAGAAGGGTGTATTTTTGGGTTGTAGCAATTAGACTTTGAAGATTTAGTTCCCCATAGACAAATAGGGCTTGCCATTGAAACAAACTATCCCCTGCTTTATTGTTTTAGTACTCCCTAACCTTGAGGGCAGCCAAACTTCCCTGGCTGAGAGAGAGCAGGCTCTCTCTCAGTCCAAGCCATTCCTGTGACCCTCCCCCTCCTTGAACTTCTCCCTGTTAGGGAAACCCTGAACTCCTCTCCCTTTTATAATCAACCCTGAAACTTTAATAAACCCCATGTTACCTAATCAAACCCTTTGCTAAATCATTGGCCCAATGATAAATGAGGGTTGAAGAAGGGAAGGAACAATTCTCTTTATTTTCTTGAGGGAAGCTGGGAGCATCCATCTTGGAGGAAGTAGTTGTCTCTATACTTCCTCCTGGAAACCCTTCAATTTCACTGACAGGGAGGAGCCTTGGGACTCCTTCTTTGTGGACTTGAGAAACTGACTAGAAAGTCCTCTAGTCAGATTCAAACCACTTCTGACTGGCCCTAACTTTTGTGTCTGTAGAAAATACCATTTTCCCTGGAAGAGTCCAGACTTTCTTCCCCAGTAACCTATGTCTCTAGTCTGAGTGTCTCCCTGTTGCAGCTGCCTCCACTAATTACCTCATCATCTCCCTTACCGTTCATTATACTGCCTTGTCCTCTATTTCCCTAAGCTCAGCCATTCCCTTACATCTCTCCTTACCACTTCAATCCACTATTGCACCCTCTTTTCCCACCAAAGGACCAAAACTCCCTACTAGCCTTTCTTTATTCCCCTTTTTATTACACTAGTCACTTTTCTTTGCATAGCAAATCTATTGAAGAGTAGCTATATAAGTCAGTGGAAGCCCACAGACTTAGTAGTTTGTTAAGACTATAAATATATAATTTTATATTAATTTAAATAAGTATAAATATACTTGCAAAATTATGCAAAAATTAATTTGAGTCAATAATTCAAATAATTTCAGAAAGACATAGCACAAATACTTCATGTCTCCATTATTATAATCTGTCAAAGAAAAAATGAGCATTAAGAGGGCAGCTGGGTGGTTCAGTGGATTGAGAGCCAGGCCTAGAGACGGGAGGTCCTGGGTTCAAAACTAGCCTCAGACACTTCCCAGCTGTGTGACCCTGGGCAAGTCACTTAACCCCCATTGCCTAGTCCTTACCACTCAGTATTGACTCCAAGGCAGAAGGTAGAGTTTTATATATACATAAAAAATGAGCATCAAGATTTTGGTTTCCTTTCTTTTTTTAAGGTTCATATCTTATATTTTCTGTAATTGTTTATATGTATGACTCATCTCCTTTGTGATGTCACAGGCTCTAATATTTACCAGATGTCTGGATAGTATTCTTGGAGTGGCATTTTTCATCATGTGAATAATTAGTAGTAATTCATTCATTTTTTAAAAACCCAGTCTTCCTAAGGATCAATGGCAAAATTTGCAGAATGGTTGGGCAAGAATGAGATTATAATCTGTGGCCATTCTGCTGAATGATCCTTCCAGGTCAATGTAGGCAACAGACTCATAGCTTTGTTTTCACTAGTGAGTAGTTTTAACCAACTCAGTGAAATAAGTATGACAAAAAATTGTTGGAAACATCTGAAATGAAATAAATGAAATAAAATAAAAGCCAAACCATTATAATGATACTTTGAAACTTCAAGGGTATATAATTTTATTGATATGGACTTTCCCTCTACCAGTTCAGCTTGCATGGAAGTCATTGTTAGTGATAAACTCCAGCACATTCACATGTACTCTTATTTAGAAAAATACTGGCATTAAAAAAATGAGTCATTGTGGCAGAGCAGCTTGGGATTTCTAGAAGAGCTGAAGAGTTTCTCAAATGCAATTCAACCTAATCTTTCAACTTTGAAGCCAGCTCATTGTCCGTATATTGTATTTCTCCAAGATAGATCTATTTGTTTGTCTGTTTGTCTTTCTATATTTATATGTCTGTCTGTCTGTCTATCTATCTATCTATCTATCTATCTATCTATCTATCTATCTGTCTGTCTGTCTATCTACCTATTCATCTCTCTCTCTCTTTCTCTCTCTCCCCATCCATAGATTATCTCTTTCTATCTCTATCATCTATCTACTTGTCTGTCTTTAGATATATACGTGAAACATACATGCTATTTTTCATTTTTACATCTTTGAAAATATGTGTTGTGGTAAGAAACTGCAGAACTGTATTAATTAATATTTATTATTAGTGATTTGAAGCATATTTTCTATTTGTTTGTTCATAGGTGCTATTTATAGCTCTATTGGGCAGCCAGGAGGTGCAGTGGATAGAATGCCAAGATTCATCTTCCTGAATTCAGATCTGGACTCAGATACCTACTAGCTATGTGACACCTGAGCATTTAACCCTGTTTGCCTCAGTTTCCCCCACAAATCACTCCAATGTCTTTGCCAAGAAAACCCCAAGTGGGGATCATGAAGATTCCATATCTAACATTTTATTCACAATGCTACCTACTCTATTGTTAGTAACAATTTCCTTAGAATTTTTTTCTAAATTAAGCATTAACTTAAAACACACACATACACACACACATATACACACAAACAGCAGATGAAGCAGCTAGGCTGCTCAGTAGTTAGAGAGCCAAGTCTGGAGTTGGGAGGACCTGGGCTCAAATCTGACCTCAGGCACATCCTAACTGGGTGGCCCTGGGCAAGTCACTTAATCCCAGTTGCCTAGTCCTTACCACTCTTCTGCCTTGGAACTGACATTTAGTATTGATTCTAAGACAGAAGCTAAGGGCTTAAAAATAAATAAATAAATAATGATAGACATCAAAAAGACATGATAGACATCAACAGCTTTTGATTATACCGGATATTCCAAAAACCTTAGTACTACTATTTTTGGTTGTTAAAAGCTTATAACTACATGGAGACTTCTCAGATTTCCTATGTTACAGATATTAAAAACTTTCAATAAATATTTATTGAATGAATTAATATTGATTGAAACTTGCAACATTTATACTATACTGACACAATACTAAATATTTGAATGAAAATTCAGAAATCATGTAAATTACTCGGCTTGTTTGCAGTTTCTAGCCCAAATATCCAGATATTTCATTGAACTTTATAAAATGTTTATCCATATATTCAGCTTATCCTAGAGAATAGCTGCTTGGGGTTTTCAGGAATAAGCACAGATAAAGTTATTAATAAT
>NC_058133.1:442837118-442907118 GCF_016433145.1 Gracilinanus agilis | reverse complement strand
GTTCAAATCCAGCCTCAAATATTCAATACTTTTGTGACCCTAAGCAAGTTACTTAAGTTTTGTTTGCCTTAATCTACATTTTTCTTCAAAAGAAATTAAATATCTCAATTATTTCTCTTTAATCATGGTAGGAACCAAAAAAAATATTGCTATTGACTTGGTTGCATGTAGAGTCAAGGCAACTCACGTTATAGAAGATAATGAACACATGAGGACATCTATGAACCAATCTTATTCTTCTTCAAGGACTTGGAAGAACTCTTTCATTTCAAATAGTAGTTTTCTTCCCCTTGAAAGTATGTTGTTCATCTTGGTTTTATGCAAGGTCTGGTCCATTGTCAGGAGCAACAATTTGTGCTGCATTGATTTAACAGCTTTCTTCCGTTGGTCTCTTTCTTCTCCATCACCTAAATATACAAAACATTCCTGACTAGGAAATAAGTAGCAATGACAAGCATTTTTAATTTAAGAAGTTATGTATAGAAGGAAGATGGAAAGATCAAAGTGGAGAAGAATAACTGGGACTTGTAATGAGATAAAAAGATTTACTCAGTCACAGATCAATTTAATTCAATTTAAAAATATTTATTAAATATATAATACTGTGTTAGGGAATAGGGTACATGATAAAAAGCAAAACATTACTCTCAATGAGATTATATTCTACTGTATTTGATTATATTCTATAGTATATATATATATACTATAGAATAGGCATATGAGCAAAGTAGATATAAAGTAACACAAAATAATTTTAAGGAGAGAATGATAAAAACTGGGTAGGGTCAGCAAAGGCCTCAGTCAATCAACCAGTATTTGTTAAATACCTCCTGTGTGCTAAGAGGTGACAGCTAGATGGTGCAGTGGAAAGAGCACTGAGTCTGGAATTGGGAAAAAACTGAATTCAAACCTAGTCTCAGCTATTTGCTATCTGAGTGACCCTGGGCAAGTCCTTTAACCATGCTTGCTTCAGTTTCCTCAACTGTAAAATGAGCTGGAGAAGGAAATGGCAAACCCACCCCAGAATCTTTGCCATGAAGATCCCAAATTGGGTCACAAAGAGTCAGATGACTAGCAACAAAATTTATTAAGTGCTATTCTAAGGCCTGAGGATTCAAAGAAAGGCAAAACCAAAAACAGACTAACATGATACAACATTCTATGTTCTCAGAAAACTCTCAGTCTATTGGGGAGGACAGCATGCAAGTGCCTATATGTAAAAATTGACAAATGCAGGATTGAGTGGGTATAATCTCAGAGTGAGGACACTGACATTAAGGAGGCCTCGAAAAGATTTCTTGAAGAAGGTGGGATTTGAACTGAGACTTGAAGGAAGTCCAGGGAAGCTAAGAGACAAAGATGAAGAGGGAAAGAGTGCCAGGCATGGGGAATAGTCAGTGAAAATGGACTGAATTGGGAGATGGATTGCAGAGTTCTTGGAGTTGAGTGGGATATAAAATGAAATTGTAGGAATAAGACAGGTTATGAAGAGATTTAATAGCTCAACAGAAGATTATATTTAATACATTAATATATTTAATACAATTAGTACATAGAGAGGCAATGGAATTTATGGACTAGGGGAGGTAGGGTATGATATAGTCTTGTGTTTTAGGAAGATCAGTTTGATGGGTGAATGGCCCTGAATGAGGAAAAATGAGATGGTGAGACCTTGAAGAAGGTTATGAAAAAGTTCAGGTATAGAATGGTGAAAGCCTGTACCAGGGTAGAGGGAGTATCATAAGAGAGAAGAAGGTAGACAAAAGAAATGTGACAATGGTAGAATTGACAGGACTTGGCAACGGACTGGATATGAGAATGAGAGAGAATGAGGAGTTGAGGATGACACATAAAATGTAAGCCTAGGTAACTGGGAGGATGCTGATACGGTTGACAATAATATGAGAGTAGGCAGAGGGAAGGGATTAAGGGTAAAAAGATGATTTGAGTTTTGAACATGTTGAATTGAAAATGTCTACAAGATATCCAAGTCAAGATGTACAACAGGCAGTTAGAGATATAAGCCTGGAGGTCATAAGAAGATTGAGGAGTGTTCATATAGGTCATATAGGAGGAGAACCAGGAGAGACTAGTGTCTGAAAACTGAGGAAAAAAGAGTATGAAGAAGAGGGTGATCAACTGTCAAAAGCCACAGAATGATCAAGAAAGACTGAGGAAAGATTATGAAATTTGGTGAGTAAGAGACCATTAGTAATTTTGCAGAGAAAAGTTTCCATTGAAACTTCAGGTTAGATTCTGATTTACAAACAGTTAAGAGTGAGAGGAATAGAAAAGGAGGCATCAATTGTAGATGACATTCTAATGGCTAATGGGGATGAATGGATTAAGGAAGGATGGGGAAGAAAAAGTTGTGTTTGTAGATAGTAGGAAAGAATTAGTAAATTCTGAGAGACTGAAGAGAGAAAAGATAATACAGGAGGAAATCTATTGGAGAAGGTGGCATGAACTGGAATCATTTGTGCTTCTGGAGAATTTAGTTATAAAAGGCAAAGGGCAGCCCTTTCCTGTGGGATGGGGTAGAGAAAATAGTGGCACAAAGCATCTGAGTGATATGAGGAAGAGGTGATAAGATGGAATTCTTAATGAATAGCCTCATTTTTTCAGTGAAATATGATCAAGGTTTTAGATAAGAGTGTAGAAGAAGAGGGAGTCAAGCAAAGTTTGAAAGGGGTTAAATATATTTCAAAAAGGCACTGTGGTGAATAGGATAACAAATCTATCAGGTGGAATAAAAGGATTGATTGCCTTGCTGCAATGAAAGCCCAACTGAGATTACCTACCATATATTTCAGATAGAAACTAGTACCTTAAATGTGTTTTGAAGGAAGCTAGGAAATCTTTGAGGCAGAGGTGAGAGAGAACTATCTTACTAACACAAGGGTCCAGATGTGCAAATTTAATGGAAGCAAGGAAGGAAGCATCATATTTGGAAAATATCTAGCAGATGGATTTAACTGCAAAGAAGAGTAGAAGAAGGAGAATTGTTAGAAGATATATTTTCCTGAGGAGCTGGCAACAGACCTTTGACACAAAAATAAATACCTCTCTCATCCCCAAGAGAATATGATATTTATCAGTGTAAGTAACTACCACCAACTCTCCTCAGTCTTGTGCTTAGCAAAGCTGGAAATTCCATTGTAAAGTTAGAAATTGAACCTGTGTCTATTTGTCACACTGTCTACCTCTAAAACACACTTGATATTTTTGTATTTAATACTCCCTCCTCCCTACCTCCAGGACTGTTTTGGAAAATATTTAACAACCAGGTCTTGAGAAAAATGTATTCAAGACACTTTTAAGTGTTATCTGCATTATTAATATTTTCTCTACATTTTTCTTCACTCTAGACAATCAACAAAACAACAAATCTTCTGATTTGCAGCAGAGGTATAAGTGCTCACGCTGAACATTTAACAGTCAGCTATAACTGTTTTGAATCAGCTCCAGCACAGCTCCTGTGGCCAATTCTCTTCCCCTCAACTTGTACTATTCCACCCCTTACAAAGTTATCCTTGACTTGGCACATATAAAGAAAGGGCCTGATGACATTTGAAAAAGACTTTATTTGGCTGCATTGGAGGAATAGCCTTGACTGGCTATTGAGGTAAAGGGGGGAAAAAGCTAAAGAGAATATTATTTTTCTATTAAAAAGGTTCCTAGCATTAACTCTGAAGTTCATGACACCACTTGGAGCTGAAGGGAGAAGTTGGAGTGACACTGACATCGAAATGAAATGAATTGAAATTGTCTGACAATAAAGCAGGAAGTGGTGATCAGCAGTAAAGGTTTGTCCCTGAAAATTTTACGGCATCTCTGCTGCTGGAGGGAACAGTAATTTTAAGACAGTTATGAGCCTAAAAAAAAGCAATAATGTTGAAGTCAGAGTCTGTCTGTATGGAATTGTTATTATTTGGTTTAAAACTGTGTAGAATGCATTTATGACTTTGGTAAAAGAGAGAGACTGACCTTGCTGCAGTGAAAATTTGAAATGCGATTAGAGGTCCTCATTCTCAGGCAGATGTAGCATCTGATATTAGTAGGTTGTTGATAAAGACAATCTAGTAAAGGGGAAGAAGGGGACAAAAGCCTAATAAACACCAAACAAGCATTTTTGTGGGATCTCCTGGTCTTTGGGGCTAAGCAAAACTCATCAGATTCCAAATATCTGGCATGGGGCATAGAGAACTAGCCTTAAGTCAGAATCATTTTGGCTTAAGTCTTATGTCTGATACATATTGGCTGTGAGACCATGGGAAAGTCACTTTACATTTCAGTGCGGGAGGTCATACAAAGAAAAGGGTGGCAAGATGGATTAGACTGGAGGGTCGTAGTTTGGTTATTCCTTTCTTCAATTTGTAGGTGGCTGAGAAGGTGTTGAACTCCACTGGTTGAGGAATTTCCTTCCTGGAAGTTTACCAATATAATCCAATAGTCCAATTTCATGTTCAACCCCAACCTCTAATAGAGGTAAAGCCCAAAGATCCAGAGTCATGATAATTTTGATTCATTGATTCATATATATATATATATATATGAATGAGAAAAGAGAGGCAGAAGTATATACCTCTGCCTCTCTTTTCTCATTCCTTGTCACAGTGGGGAAGGAACTGAGGAGATATAAACTAAAATAGGTTAGCTAAGATTACCAGGCTAACCTCAAACTTGGAATCCTGGACAGAATTAGGGAAAATTGGTTTGACATTTTTCAATACATTAGCTGATGCCAGGGCCCTGAGCAACATTTCATATTATAATAGACAGATTTTCCCTTTAGATCTTCCCCATATCCTTTTCTAAGCTCCTGTCTCACCTCCTATCTTTTACTGATTCCTCCCAGACACTGTCCTCATATTGCAGTTTGGTTATATCTGTCCTCATCTCTGTCTCTGTCTCTGTCTCTGTCTCTGTCTCTTTCTCTGTCTCTCTGTCTCTGTCTCTCTGTCTCTCTGTCTCTCTGTCTCTGTCTCTCTCTGTCTCTGTCTCTCTCTGTCTCTCTCTGTCTCTCTCTCTCTGTCTCTCTCGCTCTCTCTCTCTCTCGTAAAACCCTTACCTTCTATCTTAGAATCAAGACTTAATATTGGATATGAGGCAGAAGAGAGGAAAGAGTTAGGCAATTGGGTTAAATGACTTACTCAGAGTCACCCAGCTAGGAAATTTCTGAGGCCAAATTTAAACCCAGAACCTCTGGGCTCTAAACCTGGCTTTCTATCCCTGCCACCAAGCTGCTCCCTCTGCCTTTATCTCTTATCTCCTTACAAGGCAGTAAGTTCCATGAGGACAGGCAACTTGCTTTATATATCAATCATTCACATCTAGTTTCTATCATGACACCTTAAAATAGCCATATGTTGCATAAATATTTGTAAAATATATGTGTGAATGATTAAAATATTTGATACTAAGAGCTGAATGAAGTTTAACCAACTCAGAGTATTTTTGATTTTTAAAAAGAATTTTTCCTAAATTTCTAATTGATGGAACAAATGGGTAAGCCCCTTGTGTTCTTTGATTATTGTGACTGCCTGACATGTCCTCTTTGCTCAGTGGAATAGGGCATAAAATACAAAATTCAGTGCTGCAGATATTCACAATCCACCCCTCATTTTTATCACTTTTGTAAAGATAAAGAGACTAGTTTGATAGGCTGATATCAGGAATGTTAAACAAAGACTAGCAATTTTGTTGTTCCTGACAGATATGTATAAGGGATCCTCCTATAAGGTATTGTCCCTTAATATTTTAGTACAGAAAGAGTGTTTCTGCATAAAGGAAAAAAATAAACTTAAATCAACTGGCAAAAAATATGAGATATTTCTCTGGTAAAGATGACCATTTTGATGGCTGAAGGGAGTAACAAAAAATATTTGGCTTAATATAAACTGATAAAATAGGGATATCTATAAAAACAGTCAGATGAAATTTGATCATTTTGGAGAAGAAAATGAACTATGGCATGAAGATGATGAAAAATCACCTTTTAAAACATGTAGGATGATACCTGGTTTGCATATGACCAGTTTGATGCTTTGAAGGGGCAGAGAAATAACTTTTATCTATTAAAAATTGGAAAAATATGAGTATGAAAACATTTTCAAAGGCATTAAATGTGATGCTGAGAACTAATAATTACAGGGAATTATGGCCCTTTAGGTCATTTGTACATAATCATTTTTAAGACTTAAGAGGATGAAATTTTTAAAAATGAAAAATCATATAACGATACTGAAAGATGATTAAATACATTTTATTTATTATAAAGGGAATAATTTGGTGAACTGTTAATTTGTATGTGAAAGGTGAGTCAATGAGGGTTAGAAGGCTCTTATTTAAGCCTCTAAAGATTTAGGGGACTAAGGCTAGGAGTAAAGAATAGCAAGTGAAGGTCTGGCAAGTGATAATTAAATAGCAGGATCTTGAAAAGTAGGGAAAAGAAGCCACAGCAGTCAGTGGACAGAAAGCTTCAGCTATGTGGTTCCAGATTAGTTGGAAAGAGGCTCAACCTTACTGGACAAGAGTTTCAGTTACAGACTTTTTATTTTTTAAGAGAATGGAAATTCCTCAGAAGTACCTATATTCCTTTGCTACTCTTGGTTTGAAAGGGGAATGCTGAAAAAGGATTCCAGCTATCTCAACTGTTTTGTGTTTTATAAGAAGATTACTGAGTTTTATTTGGATGACAAAGAATCCAAGGGAGTGAAGAGCCCACATTAGACTGATTTGCCTTGTTCAGTGAATTCACCTATGCCACTTTCTGTGCATTCCGAACAACACAGAATCTTGGTAAGTTAATAGCTGATTGGTCAGGTTTCTGGTGTCCAGAGATAGCAACCTGATGAGTTTTGCAGCTTTTGGCTACCAATTCCCTTTAGTTTTTCATCTGACCTTGGCTTGATGATCTCTTACCTGATTGCTTTTATGGTTTTACTGTAACCTTCTTAGGAGGACAAAAGGCTTACGAGAACTTCTAGCCTTCTACTTTTCAGAAAGAGCTGCAAATGTTTTTAAATATTAATTCTAAAGCTGCCCTTTTCTTTGCACCTCTCTCCAGTATAATACTCTTTTATTGCCTTATGACCTGAAAAGTGTGGTCTCCTCTCCTCCATCTCAGATGACTTTTTTTCCTCTGTTGATATTTTATTTCTCTTTCTTTGTTAACACTTCATTCTCCTTAATGACCTGGCATGCAGAGAAATGTCTTTTGCATTCCTTCATCTTCAATGAGAGCAATCTACACTTGTAACAGAGGTAGTAGTCATTAGACTCTGGAAGAAATAAGAATCCCAAATATCTCCCTTCCCTTGTTAAACTCTTTAAGAAAGCTGTCTATAAGTGCATCCATTTCCCCTTTACTCATTTTCTTCTGAACACTCTTCAATTTGGCTTTTGACCTTATCATTCAATAGAAATTACTCATTCCAAAATTGATAATGATCCTTGAATTACCAATCCTAATAATTCATTCTGATTCCTTATTCTTCTTGATTTCTCTGTAGCTTTGACACTGAAGATCACCCTCTTTCTCTAGATTTTCATAATACTCTTTTCTGTTTCTCCTTATACTTGTGGGACCACTCCTCAATCTCCTTTGCTGAATTTTCTTCCAGGTTACAGCCACTAATTGAGGATGTTCCCAACATTCTGTCCCGAGTCCTTCTACCTCTTCTTTCTCTATACCATCTTGCCTGGTGATTTCATCACCTTCCATGATTTCAAATGTCATCTCTATACAGATGATTTCCAGATCTCTGTATCCAACCTTGGTCTCTTTTCTTAAGCTTTAGTCCTACTTCATCAACTGCCTATTGGACATTTCAAAATAGTATGTCCCACAAACTCAACATGTTTAAATTTTAACTAATGAGCTTTCCATCAAAGCCTTCCAACTTCCATATTATTGTCAAGGGCAATACTATCTTCCAGTCACCCAGACTCACAATATAGGTGTTATCCTCAAATCCTCACTTGCAAAGCTACCTCACATTTTCAATTTCTTGCCAAGTCTTGTCATTTCTAACTTTATGGCCTCTACTCTCTCTTTTTTGCTGTTATTTAGTCATTTAAGTCACTTCTATCTCTTCGTGATAACATCTGGGGTCTTCTTAGCAAGCATACTAGAATGGTTTTCCATTTTCTTCTCCAGCTGATTTTACATTTGAGGAAATTAATGCAAACAGAGTTAAGTGACTTACCCAGAGTCATACAGCTTATAAGTGTCTGAGGTCAGATTTGTACTAAGGGCTTCCCAACTCCAAGACTGGTACTCTATCTACTGTACTACCCAGATGCCCTACTCTCTGCTTTACTCTGATTCAGATCCTTATCTCTTCACTACTGGAATACAGGAACAAATTGGTCTTCCTGCCACAAGTACATACATCTTACCCTCTCCTGTCAAGCTGATCTTTCTGAAATTCACGTCTAACCATGACAACTCATCTCCCCCTATAATCAAAGCAGGAGAAGATATACTATCTTGTTTACTTTTAAGGTCTTTCACATTCTAGCTCCTTACTTTTCAGTCTTTTTATCCTTAATCTATATACATTATTTATTGATTGATTTTAGAACCAAGTTTGTCTCAGTCAAGTCTTCTATTTATTTTGTTGTTATTTCTATATACAATAATATAATATATGACAATATAATATATGTGATTCATTATAAATATGTAATAAATTATAACAAATATGATTATCCAAAAGAAATAAATCTTCACAATAGTTATGTTAAAAAATCTACATTTCATTTCCCCCCTTCCTCCCTCTTTCTTCTCTCCACGAAATCAGGCAATATTATATAAATTGTACATATATTATCATATAATATACATTTCCCTATTCACCATGGTGTTAATTAAGACACATATTGCTTACACTAGAGAAAAATTCATGAGGGACATAAAGTGAAGAATGATATGTTTCAATCTGCCTTCAGATTCCCTCTGTTTAATCTATGTCTGTGAACTTTTTTGTCTTGTGTCCCTTGGAGTTATCCTGGATCTTCGCCTTGTTGATAATAGTTAATTCAATCACAAATGAACATCATACATTATTGTTATTACTGTGTACAACATTCTCCTGGCTCTGCTCACTTCACTTTGCTTCACTTCATTTAAGTCTTTCTAGGGTTTTTTGTGATCATCTTGTTTGTCATTTCTTATGGCACATGAATTCCATTACAATATACACCACAATTTGTTCATCCATTCCCCGATTGATGTACATCTCTTCAGTTTCCAGTTCTTTGCCACCACAAAAAAGAGCTGTTACAAATATTTCAGAACATATAGTTTCTTTTCCTTTTTCTTTGTTCACCTTAGTAAATAAACCTAATGGTGTCCAAAATTATATAGTCCAAAATATGGTCCATACTAGGTCCAAAATTATATGGAGTTTTTAAACACTTGAGTATAATTACAGATTGTTTTCTAAAATTGAATCGGTGGATCAGCTCAAAGTTCCACCAACAATGTATTAGTGTCCCTATTTTTCCACATCCCTTCCAACATTTGTCATTTTGTCTTTTCATTATTTTAGACAATCTGATAGGTGTGAGTTGATATCTCGGAGTTCTTTTGATTTCCATTTCTCTAATCAATAGTGATTTAGAACACTTTTTCATATAGTTATACATAGCTTTGACTTAGTCATCCAAAACCTGTTCATATCTTTTGGCCATTTATTAATTTAGGGATGGCTCATATACTTATATATTTGACAAAGTTCTCTCTATATTTTAAATATAAGTTGTCTATCTGAAAAACTGTCTAAGAAAACTTTCCCCCAACTTACTGCTTTCCTTCTAGTCTAGGTTACATTAGTCTTATTTGAACAAAACCTCTTCAATTTAATGTATTCAAAATTATACATTTTATATTTCATAATGCTTTCTCCTTTGCTTATTCATGAATTCATTTCCTATGTATAAATCTGATAGGCAATATATTCCCTTTTCTTCTAATTTGTTAATAATATCTCCTTTTATACCCAGGATGTGTATCTATTTTGATCTTATCTGGATAAATGGTAATAAAAAATGTTGGTCTATATCCAGTTTGTGCCAAATTGCTTTAAAGTTTTCCCAGCAATTGAAACCAAATAGTACATTCTTATTTCCCAAATATGAAACTTTACCTTTATTAAACTTAAGGTTACTATAATCTTTTATGACAGTTTGTTGTATCTCTATTCTATTCCACTGATTTTCTTTTCTATTTTTTAGTCAGTACCAGATAGTTTTGATAATTACTGCTTTATAATATAGTTTAAAATGTGATACTGCTTAACCTCCTTCCTTAACATTTTTTCATTATTTCTTTTGATATTCTTAGTCTTTTGTTTTTCCAAATGAATTTTTTCTAGCTCAGTAAAATGATTTTTGGCAATTTAATTGGGATGGCATTTAGTAAGTAGATTTGGTAAGATTGTCGTTTTAATTATATTATCTCTACATACCCATGAACACTTATTATTTCTCCAAAGTTCTCCAATTATTTGAATAAAATATATTTAATAATCCATATAGTTTCTGAATTTGTTTTGGAAGATATACTGCTAGATGTTTTATTCTATTTGTGGTTAATTGTAATGGGTTATCTTTTACTATCTTTTCTTGCAGAACATTGTTAGTGACATTGAAATGCTAATGATTTATGTGGGTTTATTTTATACATTGCTACTTTGCTAAAATTATTGATAGTTTCAATTAATATTTTAGTTGAATTTCTAGAATTCTTTCTATATATCGTCCTACCAACTGTGAAAAGAGATACTTTTATTACCTCTTTGCCCATTCCAAAACTTTCAATTTCTTTTTATTCTCTTATTTCTATGATTAGAATTTCTAGTATAATATTAAATTATATTGGTGATAATAGGCACTCTTGTTGTATTCCTGATCTCATAGGGAAGACCTTGAAATTATTCCTATTATAGATAATGTTTATCAATGGCTTTAAATATATACTTCTTATTAACATAAGGAAATTCCACTTATGCCTATGCTTTCAAGTGTCTTAAATAGGAATGAGTGTTGTAGTTTTTCAAAACCTTTTCCTACATCTATTGATATAATATTATGACTTTTGTTACTTTTTTGTTGGTATAATCAATGTTAATAGTTTCTCTTCTATTAAACCATTCCTGCATATTCAGTATAAAGCCTATTTGGTCATAATGTATTTTCTTTCTGATATATTGTACTTTATGATCAGCTACATTGATTTGCTTTCTGTTCCTTGAAGAGAACACTGATTTCCTGACTCTACCTTTGAACCTTCTGTTGCCATTGCCTGGAATGCTCTCTATATGTCATCATTCAACTTTTAGTTTCCCTGGCTTCCTTTAATATTCAATCTCACTTTTTGTAGGAACCCTTCCCTCCCCTCAATTTCTAGTACCTTCTCTTTGAGATTGTATATATTTGTATGCACATATGTACATGCTATGTATATGTATGTGTGTATATATTTTATACCTCTACTTATAAGCCTACTCTCAATTCTGGTTCAGATTTCTAGCCTTCACTAAAACTATCTTGAGTATTTATTTATTTTATATTTATTTATTTAGAATATTTTTCAATGGTTACATGATTCATGATTTATCCTAACCCTCTTCCCTTCCCCCTGCCAGAGTTGACAAGCAATTCCACTGGATTATACATGTATCATTGTTCAAAACCTATTTCTATATTTTTCATATTTGCAATAGAGTGATCTTTTAACACAAAAACCACAGTCATATCCCCATCAAAACATTTGATCAAACATATGTTTTTCTTTTGCATTTCTGCTTCCACCATTCTTTCTCTGGATGTGGATAGTGTTCCTTCTCATAAGTTCCTCTGGATTGTCCTGGGTCATTGCATTGCTATTAGAAAAAAAGTCTGTTAAATTTGATTGTGCCAGAATGTTTTAGTTTCTGTGTACACTGTTCTCTTGGTTCTGCTCTTTTCTCTCTGCATTAATTCCTAGAGATCTTTCCAGTTCACATGGAATTCCTCTAGTTCATCTTTCCTTTCAGCACAATAATATTCCATCATCATCAGATATTACAATTTGTTCAATCATTCCCCAATAGATGGACACCCTCTTGTTTTCCAATTTTTTGCCACCACAAAGAACACAGCTATAAATATTTTTGTAAAAGTATTTTTTCTTATTATCTCTTTGGGGGTACAAACTAAGCAGTGCTATGGCTGGAACAAAGGGCAGGCATTTTAAAAAAAACTCTGTGGGCATAATTCTAAATTAACCTTCAGAATGGTTGGATTAACTCACAACTCAACTAGTAGTGTATCAGTGTCCCAATTTTGTCACATCCCTTTCAACATTTGTTACTTTCCTTAGCTGCTATATTGGCTAACCTGCTAGGTGTGAGGTGGTACCTCATAGTTATTTTTATTTACATTTCTTTAATCAGGAGGGATTTAGAAAACTTTATCTTCTTATTGATAGTTTTGATTTCTTCATCTGAAAACTACCTATTCATATACTTTGACCATTTGTTGATTGGGAAAGGCTTGATTTTTTGAAATTAGACCTTTGTCAGAGAGTTTTGTTATAAAATATTTTCATGGTTTGTTGCTTTTCCTTCTAATTTTGGTTGCATTGGTTTTGTTTGTACAAAAGTTTTTTACTTTGATATAAAAAATCATTCCTTTTACATTTTTTAATGTTCTCTATCTCTTGCTTGATCTTAAATTCCTTCCTTTCCAACAGATCTGATAGGTATACTATTTTGTGTTCTCCTAATTTATTTATGATTTTACTCTTTATATTTAAGTATTTTAGGATTGTCATTTTTATTATATTAGCTTGTCCTTCCCATGAGCAATTATTGTCTTTCCAAATATTTAGATTCAGTTTTAATTGTGTGAAAAGTGTTTTGTAATTATGTTAATGAATTTTTCTTGGTATAGGATGTGAGATGTTGATCTAGACCTGATTTTTTTCCCATACTGTTTTTCAATTTTCCCGACAGTTTTTGTCAAGTAGTGAGATCTTGTCCCCAAAGCTAGGATCTTTGGGTTTGTTGAACACTAGCTTGCTGAGATCATTTACCACTTGTCTGTTCCATTGATTGATCCTTCTGTCTCTTAACCAGTACCACATTGTTTTGATGACCACTGCTTTATAGTACAGTTTACAATCTGGTACTGCTAGGCTCTCATCCTTCATATTTTTTCATTATTTCCTTTGATATTCTTGATCTTCTGTTCTTCCAGATGAACTTTGTTATAATATTTTCTAATTCTATATAAAAAAGTTTTTGGTAGTTTGATATGTATGACACTAAATAAGTCAATTAATTTGAGTAGGATTGTCATTTTTATTATATTAGCTTGTCCTTCCCATGAGCAATTATTGTCTTTCCAAATATTTAGATTCAGTTTTAATTGTGTGAAAAGTGTTTTGTAATTGTGTTAATATAAGTCCTGTGTTTGTCTTGGCAGATAGATTCTGAAATACTTTATATTATCAAGAATGATTTTAAATGGAATTTCTCTTGTTGCTGAGTTTTGTTGAAAGTATAAGGAAATGCTAGTGATTTATGTGGGTTTATCTTGTACCCTGCAACTTTGCTAAAGTTGTTAATAATTTCCAATAGCCTTTTAGTTGATTTTCTGGGATTCTTTAAGTATACCATTATATCATCTGCAAAGAGTGATAGTTTGGTTTCTTCACTGCCTACTTTAAAACCTTCAATTTCTTTTTCTTCTCTAATCACTACCACTAGTGTTTTAGTACAATGTTAAATAATAGAGGTGATAATGGCCATCCTTGCTTCACTCCTGATTTTATTGAGAGGCTTCCTAATTTGTTTCCATTGTAGATGATACTTGCTGATGGTTTTAAAGAAATATTGTTTATTATTTTGTGGAAGGGCCCTACTATTCCTATACTTTCTAGTGTTTTCAATAGGAATGGGTGTTGCATTTTGTCAAAGGCCTTTTTTTTTGCATCTATTGAGATAATCATGTGATTTCTGTTCATTTGATTATTGATGTGGTCAATTATATGGATGATTTTCTTTATATTAAACCTTCCTTGCATTCATGATATAAGTCCCTCTTTATTCTTTGTGATAACTTGTAGTCTTTTTGCTAGTGTTTTATTTAAGATTTTTGCATCTATGTTCATTAAGGAGATTGGTCTATAGTCTGCTTTCTCTGTTTTTGATCTGCCTGGCTTTGGAATCAATACCATATTTGTGTCATAAAGAGAATTTGGTAAAACTCCTTTGTTTACTTTGTCAAATAATTTGTATAGTATTGGGATTAGTTGTTCTTTAAATATTTGATAGAATTCCCCTGTGAATCCATCTGATCCTGGGGAATTTTTCTTAGAAAGTTCTTGATGGGTTGTTCAATTTCTTTTTCTGAGATGAGATTGTTTAAGAATTCTATTTCCTCTTTTGTTAATCTAGGCAATTTATATTTTTGTAAATATCACCCACTTAACTTACATCATAATATTTATTGCCATATAATTAGGCATAATAATTCTTAAAAATTACCTTAATTTCTTCTTCATTTGAGATGAGATTACCCTTTTCATCTTTGATACTGTTAATTTGATTCTCATATTTTTATTAGATTAACCAATACTTTATTATTTTATTTATTTTTTTCATAGTACCAGCTCCTCGTCTTATTTATTAGTTCAAGAGTTCTTTTACTTTCAATTTTATTAATTTCTTCTTTAATTTTTAGGTTTTCCAATTTAGTTTTTATCTGGGGATTCTAAATTTTTTTTTCTCATTTTTTAAAGTTGCGAGCTCAATTCATTGATCTCTTCCCTCTCTATTTTGTTGATATAGGCACTCAGAGTTATAACATTTCCCCTTAATATTTCTTTGGCTGTATCCCATAGATTTTGATATGTTGTCTCCCAATTGCCATTCCCCTTAGCTAACTCTGTAATTGTTTCTATGATTTTTTTGACCCACCAGTTTTGAAGAATTAGCTGATTTTGTTTCCAATTAATTTTAAATTTGGCTGTCCATTGATACTTGCTAATTATAATTTTTATCACATTATGATCTGAAAAAGTTGCATTTATTATTTCTGCTTTTCTGCATTTGCTTGCAATACTTCTATGCTCTAGTACATGGTCAATCTTTGTACACGTACCATGTGCTGCTCAGAATGTTTATCCTTTTTTATCTAAGTTCAGTTTTCTCCAGATATCTATTAACTCTAATTTTTCCAACATTTCATTTACTTCCCTTACTTCTTTCTTATTTATTTTTTGGTTCCATTTATCTAGTTTTGAAAGGGGAAGGTTGTATTTTGAGTATTTAAAACTTAATGCTGTGTACCTGGTTAAAATTTTTATAACCAATTTTTGATACTTAACAACTTGCCTCAGCAACTCAATAGTCATACTCACTTCCCCTTCAGACATACAACTACTTCCTCGGTCACTTTTCAATTGATGAACATCCTTGGAGTTTCCAAGTCTTTATTACCACAAAAAGAACTACTTAATATTTTTGTATAAGCAGGATCTTTCCCCTTTTAAAAAAATCTATTTTGGAAACATATCTAGTGCTGTTATTGCTTTATCAAAGAGTATACACAGTTTTAAAGCATTTTGGGCATAGTTCCAAATAGCTCTCCAGAATTATTGGGTCAGTTCACAACTCCAGTAGCAGTGAATTGGTCTTCCAATTTTCCCATATTCCTTCCAGCATTTATTATTTTCTTTTTCTGTCATATTAGCCAATCTGATATGTGTGAAGTAGGTAGTTGTTTTAATTTGCATTTTGCTAATCAAGAGCTATTTGGAGCATTTTTTCATGAGATTTTATATATATATATATATATATATATATATATATATATATATATATATATTCTTGATTTTTTCATCTGAAAACTGCCTATTTATATCCTTTGACCACTTATCAATTAGAGAATTTTTTGTATTCTTATAAATTTGACTTAGTTCTCTATATATTTGAGAAATAAGACCTTTACCAGAAATATTTGTAAAAAAACAATTTCCCAGTGCTTTCCTTTTCTTCTAATCTTGGTTGCTTTGGTTTGGTTTGTGTAAAACCTTTTTAGTTTAATATAATACCTTGTTTGGCCATAAGTCTTCCCTTATCCATAGATCTGACAGGTATACTATTCTAAGTTTGTCTAATTTGCTAATGGTTTTATCCTTTATGTCTCCATTTTGACCTTAGAATAGGGTGTGGGATGTTGATACATATATAGTCTTTTCCAGTTTTTGAGAAGCTTTTCTCAAATAGTGATTTCTTGTCCCCAAAGCTTAGATCTTAGATTTTATCAATCACTAAATAACTTTGGTCATTTGTCATTATATATTGTGTAGTCAATTTATTTCTTAGCCAATACCAGATTGTTTTGATTATTATAGCATTGTAATACAGGTTTGTAATATATCTTTGAGATGTTGTACTCCTAAGTCAGCTTTATTTCACTTTTTTTATTGTTTCCTTTTATAATCTTGACCTTTTGGTCTTCCAGATGAATTTTGTTATTATTTTTTTCTAGTTGTGTAAAATTATTGTTGGGCAATTCTATTGGTATCACACTTAATAAGTATATTAATTTATGTAGGATTTTCATTTTCATTATAATATGTCAGTAATGAATCTGAGTCCTCATCAGTTTAAATACTCTCTCTTATGATGGATGCTATGCTCTGCTTTGTATAACCTATTTCTATGATTTTTTAATGGTCTTTCACAAGTTTTCCCCAGAAGGCAAATATTTCACAAATTCCTATGGCACAGGTGGGATGTCCATTGGTTATCACTTTCCCTTGATACTTGACCCAATTTTTACAGTCCTACATGGATGATGATTTTCTTTATACTGCTTCTTCTGAATAATTTTTCATGTTATGAGCCATTGTTCATATTTCTCTTGTCTTTTTGAAAATCCTCAATTTCATTTTTCAGAGACTATTATGTTCAGCTCTCTCCTCCCTGACTACTTTTTTCATAGCTTCTTCATCAACCATCTCAGCATCTATCCAAGAGATTATATCCTAGAGGAATTTAAACCATAGGCCTTTGTTCTCTTGAATGGTGACTGCCTCTGATGGAATACTATTTCAGAAAAACTCTGTGTATACTTCGTTTCACATTCTCTTCTCCAGCCAACTTTCCATAACCCCTCAACAATATTTTTGCTGCCATGTGAGGAGCTATGAATCATGATCAGATCAATTGCATTATTCTTTCTGGATGAATTGTGTTGATCTGTTTTCAAAGACCCCACTCATCATACCAATTTTTTGAACAAAAGTGTCCCTCTCTGAATTCATGCACCTATGCATATGTAAATTCCTTGAGGGCAGGAACTGTCTTTGCTTTTGTATCCCCAGAGCTTATCACAGGACTCTACATGTTTGTTTAATAATTATCATTTATTTATTTGCTCCTTGAGAGGCTAATGTGTCCCATGATTAATATTTTCAAAGGGAATTGGCTGATTAAAAATTTGAACTACCTGTTTTATTATTGTCAACTGAGCCTTTGTGAATTGAATTTATTCTTTATGAGGAAGTATTCAGGCACTACAAATAATAATAGTATAAAGCTCAAATGAAACTCTTTCAACAATGTGGAGCTTCAACAGGAGGAATTCACATGATACAGGCATATAAAATTATCTTGGCGATGGGCATGGGGAGTGAGACTAGACTTAGAGGGAGGAAGTCTTGGAAGTAAATTCTGACATATCCACTTAAAAGCTTTGTGACTGTTAATGTTTCGATCTTTGAATCTCATTGGTTTCACCTATATACTAATAATTTGGGGCTATGTGACAGTGAAGTTCTCTTCCAATTTAAAATCTTTGATACTATATATGCATTCAATAGATAAAGGGGAAAGAGAGATAGTACTTAATTTACTTTTTAACAGTAAAATTGCCTTTATTTTTTTTAATTTTAACAGTGGGATTATTATAATATGCTAATTTAAGAGAGTAGTAATGGAATGCTTTCTAAAAGAAATGTGTAGTTGTTACAGATTCTCTTTGGTCTAGTACATCACATGTACACATCAATTCAAGTATTGTGAGGGAATACATTTTATCTCTTCTCTGTGATCTTTTCTCCAAAGAAATGTGGCAATTGGATATTTTTGCATGATACTTAATGATGTAATTCACAGCAATAAGTTTTAAAAGTAAAAATAATCTTTAAAAAGTTAGCTAGTGTTTCTGTGAAGAATTTCCTGAATATTTTCTAGTAAAGGTGCCAGATAGAAAAAGCTTTACTGATTTGAAAGACGAATCCAATCATAATAACAATAATAGCAAGCATTTATTTACTGCTTTTTTTTTGTTAGCAAAGACCTTTTCATATTATCTCATTCAAGTTCTAATTATGCCTATTTTACAGATGATGAAACTGAAGTTCAGAGAGTGACTTGCCTAGGGTAACACAGCTAGTAAGTGACTAAGATGGATCCAACAAAGGTTCTTCTTATTCCAAATTGTGTGCTTAATCCACTGTATCACTGATGCTTCATTAATTATTTAATGCATAATTATCTTCTTTTCCTCTTTCTTTCAAGGAACAAAGGAATGTCCTTTGTTGCAATGGATTTAGAAGTTGAGCTAAAAATTCCATTCATCCTAAGAAGAGCAAACAATGAATTTATTTTGTTATAGTCCAATGTGATCTTTTCTCACCTTGGAGAGAAATGAGCCTTGAACATCACAGAAATGTTTACATCCATATTTTCTTCTGCATCTTTTCATACCTTGACTGAGAATCAATAGCAACATTAAGCCCATGGTACTTGCTCTAAAAGGAAGGTAAGTTACATATAAATCTTCTCCAGAGTAGTTTTGTTTCTAGTTTACTTTCATATGAATGTTATTGAGGGGTAGTTTTATTGAGCTTCTCAAAGCATGTAATTGGACTTTCAAATAATAAGATTAAAGCCAGTAAAGATAGAGGAGTAGAAAAGCACTTACCAGAACTCTTCCAGATTCTTCTCCAAACAACTCTAAAACAATGCCTCAAATTGAACTTTGGAGTGGCAGAACCAACAAAAGTAGATTGAAATAAATGTAGGTTAGTAGGAAAGGTTTATCTCACTGGGTTTTTGGTGGGACCTAAAAGCACAGAGCAGGCCATGTATTGTGGGGAGCTGTGGTATGGATTGCCATATTGGCAGTTTGATATATGGATGTTGACAGATTGCTCTATGGATATAGGCAAGGGCTCTGAAACTGGCCATATCAGCATAGGCATGGTGGATTAGGGACTTTCCCTACTTTGAAGTCTGGGTAAATCATTCAAAAGCAACCTGAAGTTACCTCAGGTTGTTTAGCATATCATTAGCTTCCATTTTATGGTGTGGTTTATTCCCTCTAAGTGGACAGAGTGAATCATAAAGCCATGCAGACCAAGGTGGACCATGAGCAAAGTGACATTGGCTCCTTGGAAATGGTAAGGCAACAACTTTCCGATCAAATAACCCCCTCCTTAGTAACTAATCAAGATAAAAACATCCCTGAAAATCTCTCTTAGAACCTTTCCCCCACCAGGGAAATTCTATCACCTTCTTCCCTTTATCCATAAAGCTTGTTCCCTTGCCTTGGAGGTTTCCTGAGTCCTTAATTTTTTGTACAAGATCCTAATCTCACCCCCACATCAGCTTTATTGATTGCAGCAGCTTTCAGCCAACCAATATTGTTGGAGGGAACAGATGAGTAGGGCCCCTTTGCTGGTGCTGGGTTCAGGACTCTGTTTCATGCAGTTTCCATTTATGGTCTTTGACAAAGAGGAATGATATCACTTATAGCAAGAGGGGCTCAAGGGCCTAGTTTGGGGTTTCAAGGTGGAGAGAAATGGTTATGGTCACTCAAAGGTGAGTAGGGAGAATGCTTACAATTTCAAGACAGAGGGGAACACTAGTATTTGTGGCTGCAGGAAAGTAGGGGCTCTGGTCACCATCTCAATGCCAGGAGGAGTGCTAGTGTTAGTGGCCACAGAAGAACAAGGTCCCTTCCTAGGTGAGTACCAGAGCAAAGACCAAGAAAGCAGTGACCATACCTCATGCCACCTTGGAAGCACTAAAACCCCATAGATCCCTGGAATTAACTCAAATAACAGCAACAAGAAGGGCCCAAAGCTTGAGATAGCCTGGAAGCAGAACCTAAATTTTAATATAAAGTAAAAAGTCAAGAACTAGATTAGAAAATGAATAAAAACAAACAAATAGAAAAAGAACGTGGCCATCATGAGTCACTATGGGAAACGGTTCTTCAAGACACAAATCTAGAGGAAGAAGATGGTGTCAAAGCAGCTATAAGCAAAACCTCAGGAAAAAGGATGGGAATTTCAATCAAACTCAAGAAGAATTCCTAGATGAGTTCAACAAGAATTTTAAAGAATGAAATAATATGGTTAGAGGAATAATTGGAAAAAGAAATGAATGATGCAAGAAAATTAATAAAAGAGATTCAACAACTTGGTAAAATAGGCATACAAAATCATTAAAGGGAAGGACTCCTTTAAAAGCCGATTTGGCCACATGAAAAAAGATGTACAAAAATTCACTGAAGAAAAGAAATTTTAAAAAGTAGAATTGGTCAAATGGAAAAGGAGGTAAAAAAGTCCACTGAAGAAAATAATTACTAAAATTTAGAATTGGGCAAATGGAAACTAAAGACTCCATAAGAAATAAATAAAACAATAACATAAAGAGAAAGAATGAGAAATAATTCATTGAAAAACAACTCACCTCTAAAATAGATCTAAGAGAGATAATTAATAGTTATTAGACTATCTGAAAGCCATGATCAAAAATAAAATATGGAGGCTAGATTTAATTCAATATTTCAAGAAATTAAGAAAAACTGCTTTGATATCCTAGAACCATATAAGGCAAAGTAGAAATTGAAAGAATTCACTAATGTCCTCAAAGAGATCTTAAAATGCATACTCCCAGGAATAGTATTGATAAATTTCAGAGCTCCAAGATCAAGGAGAAAATATTACAAGCAGACAGAAAGAAAATATTCAGGAGCTACAATCAAGCTCACACAAGATTTAGAAATGTGTAATTAAAGCTTTGGAAAACTTGGAATATGATATTCTGTAAGGCAAAAGAGGTAGAATTACAACAAAAAATTACCTATCTAGTAAAACTGAGTATAATTCCATAGGAGAAAAATGGATATTTAGTGAAATAGAAGATGTTCAGTCCTTCCTGATGAAAACAACAGAGATGAATAGAAAACATGACTTTCAAATATAAGACTCAAGTGAAATATAAAAAAGAAAAAGAACAGAGAAATAACAGAATCAATGAGGTTAAAATATTTATGTTCTGTATGAGAAGATGATAAATGCAACTCTTGAGAAATGTATTAGAACAGAGATGACTATGATGGCATGATCAAAAAAAATTAAGGAGTATGAAAGAGGAATGAACTGGGAATAAGGGGAAAGGAGAAGAAAACCAGGGAAACATCTCACATAAAATAGGCATGAAAGGAAAAGCTTTTATGACAAAAGTAAAGATTGGGGAGGGGGTGATGATGCACAATACTTGAACCTTACTCTAAAAAGAACTGGCTCAAAATGAGAATAACATACACTCTTTAATAGGAGGAGATAGGGATAATATAACAGAAGTTGGCTGACAATGGAGAGCGGACTAAGGGGGGTAGTGGTCAGAAGCAAAACAAACTTTTTAGGGGAAGGGTAGGATTAAAAGAGAGAGAAGAGTAAACAGGGGGAAAAGATGGAGGGAAATACATAGTTAATAATCATGTCTGTGAATGTAAATGTGATGTACTTACCCACAAAATGAAAGCAAGTGGCTGAATAGATTAGAAACTATAATCCAACAATAGCTATTTACAGAAAACATACATGAAACAGAGAAACACACACAATAAGAGGCTGCAGTAGAATCTATTATGCCTTAGCTGACATAAAAAAGGCAGGGGGGAGTAATCATAATCTCAGATAAAGTAAAAAATAAAAAGTAAAAATAGACTTAATTACAAGAGATAAGCAGAGAAACTATGTGTTGCTAAAAGGTACTATAGACAATGAAGTAATATCAATATTAAACATATATGCACCATATGGCATAGCATTCAAATTCTAAAATGTTAAATGAATTAAGAGAGAAAAAAGACAGTAAAACTATACTAGAGGGGATCTCAATTTGTCCTTCTCAAAATTAGATAAATCTAACAATAAAACACAGACACACACACACACACACACACACACACACACAAAGAAAGAAGTTCAGGAGATGAATAGAATTTTAGAAAAGTTACATATGATAGAATTTTCTCTTTGTAGAGAATTGAATGGGAATAGAAATGAGTTTTTTTTTCTCAGCTATATATGGCACCTTTACAAATTCTGATCATGTATTAGGACATAAAAACCTTGCAGCCAAATACAGAAGAGTGGAAATATTAAATTCATTTTCAGATCACAATGCAATAACAATTATATTCAATAAAGAGGGGGAAACATTAAAAATTAATCAAAACAATAATCTAATTCTAAGAATGAGTGGGTCAAAAAACAAATCATAGAAGTAATCAATAATTAAAGAGAATGACAATGAGACAACATAATAAATTTGTGGGATGCAGCTAAAGTAGTACTTAGAAATGTTATATTTCTAAATGTTTATATTTCTAAATTAGAGAAAGAGCCGATTTATGAATTGGACATGCAATAGCAACAGGAAAAAACAATTTAAAAATTCTCAATTAAACACCAAGTTGGAAGTCCTCAAAATCAAAGGAGAGAATAATAAAAATAAAAGTAAGAAAATTACTGAACTATTAAATAAAACTAGGAGTTGACCTTATGAATGAACCAATAAAAAATCAGCAATTGGTTAACTTGATTCTAAAAGAGAAGAAAATCAAATTACCAGTATCAAAAATGGAAAGGGTGAATTCACAACCAATGAAGAGGAAATTAAAGCAATTTAAGCAGCTATTTTGCTCAATTTTACACCAATAAACCTGATAATCCAAGTGAAATAGATGAATATTTCTAAAAATATAAATTGCCCTGATGAAAGAGGAATGAACTGGGAATAAGGAAATATAGTATTTTAGAAACGCTTTCTTAGAAAAAGAAATTAAATAAGTTATTAATAAGCTCCCTAAAAACACTAGGATTAGAAGGATTCATAAGCAAATTTTACCAAACGTTTTAAGAACAATTAATTCCAATATTATATATCTATTTGGAAAAATATACAAAAGAGACGAACAAATACCATTTATGGTACACCTATGGTGCTAAAATCTAAATTAGTAAGAACAAAACCATAGAAAGAAAACTGCAAACTGATTTCTCTAGTGAATCCTGATGCAAAACTTTTTAATAAAAAACTAGCAGGGATATGGCAGCAACATATGACAAGCAACATATGATCACCAGGTAGGATTCATATCAGAAATGCAGGGTTGGTTTAATATCAGGAAAATGATTAGCATAATTGACCATATCAATACAAACTCAACAAAAATCATATGATTATCTCAAATGTAGAAAAAGCTTTTGGCATTCATTCCTATTGAAAACACTAGAAAATATAGAAATAAGGGGAGCTTTCCTTAAAATGATGAGTAGTATTAGTCTAAACCCATCAGCAAGCATTATCTACACTGGCTATTATAACTGTCCAAAAATGGTATGAGTAGCCTGAGAGAGAAAACACTTTCCCCCTCGAGAGGTGTTTGAGCAAAAGTTGAATGATAATGTGTGAGATATATTGTATTGAGAAATGAGTTGTGCTGGATTGCTTTGGATCTCCTTAGACCTGAGACACTATGATTCTTCAAATACAGAAATATTTGCCATTTGTTTTGGTTAAAGGGGGATCCACAGCAATGAAATTATATTCCTGGAGTGTGGGTGTTTCATATCTCTCCTACCTTCATTTTGTGCATCATCAGTGACTGTTGAGTGTTGAATGTTGCTCAACTGTGTGCATCATCAGTGTTGAGTGAATGAATAAGCCCTACAGAAGGGAGATGCACACATACATATCTGTACATACACTGATGTACTGCATGTATAAGTTTGCATATATATATGTCATTGTGTGTGTATATAAATAATATAAATATAAATATAAATATTCAAATATCTGTTCTAAGAACGCCTTACTCTCTTTTTGAGCCATTTCTTACCAACCCAGGGCTACCAGTGTATCTTCAAACCACATAGCCAGAATTTCTTTGGTCTGTCCATTTTGTTTAGTGTCTGTAGGACCTTTTCATATTTAATCTTGTGCTAATTAAATAGCCTGAATCCAAAAAACTGATGTCCCTTCTCTTGAACAAGGACAGAAAACATATTTTAGGAATGGAAAGTGGACATGCACCAGCCTATTTGTACCATTCAGGAAAGTCAGGAGTCATGCCATTTGCCATATCAACTTTCTTCTCTGTGTATTATTCCTTGTCCAGAGTAGTTGATCTCTATGGGGTAGTAATAATTCATATTTATATGGAGGTCTTTTAAAAACTTCACTATAACTTGGAAAGATTTAAAATATCATTATCCCCATTTTATAGAGCAGAAAGTTGAAGGTCTGAGGGTTAAACAACTTGCTCAAAGCAAGCTTATAAATGTCTGAAATGATTGAAAAAAATCAGTCTCCCAATTCCAAGTGCCAACTCTATCTACTCTGTAGTGTTGCCTATCACCCATAAAAATTAAGTAAATGTTAAGCGTTCAATAAATGCTCACTGAAAAACTATTAGCTGAATATTTTCTCTTTGTAGTACTTCAGTGTCAATCCAAATCCATGCTGAAAACAGCTTCTCTCATGGTCATTAGCCTGTTTATGAGGACATGTCACAGAATGATGGGATGTCCCATTGCACATCAATTATGCAAGAGTCTAGATTGGAAAGCTTATTGGCCCTTTTGAGTATTTCTGAAAGGTTGCTCAGTCTGCCAGTGCTTGGACCATGCTATAGGGAACTCTATTAGGTTATCTTTTTGGCATTATAAAGCAATATCATTTTATCAAGGTAATTAAGTGCTGGAACAACTCTAGATTTGTTGACTAGTAACAGCTGAGGAAGCCACTGTAAAGATTTGTGTGATCATATAATTACCTGTGGCATAGAAGATGCTTGGAGGAAGAGCTCCTAGTTCTCTGTTGTTTCTAAGGCTTTACATCAGTCAGGGTTGGATTTTTGTTTAGTCCCAGAAATGCAAGGCCTTGAAAATAAATTGTTATTTAGCATACAAGCCTGATTAGTTGAGTGTTGCAATGTTAAGAGAGGAATAGATTCTGAATTCCTTTAAGGACACCACTCAAATTTTAAAAGGCATTCAGTGGATTCTCGTTGTTTAATGACGTTGACTCTTTGTGACCCAATGGACACAAATACTTTCCGTGGAATTTTCTTGACAAAGGCAATGAATTAAAGGCAAACAGAGGCTGAGTGACTTGCTCAGGGTCATATAGCTTAGCAAATGTCTGAGGCTGAATTTAAAATCCAGTCTTCTTGACTCTAGACTCAGGGCTCTATCCACTGAGCCACATAGCTGCCTCTAATTCAGTGACTCCAATGTAATATTTATTTATGTAGTAGCAAGGGAACTCAACTATCTCAGGCTCCTTGAATAGGGATCACATGTGTTAAAGGAGTATAAATTGTAGACTAAAATTAGAATGAACTCTCCATTTTGGAAATGAAAAACTGAGGTCCAGAGATGTTAACTGACTTGGTCAGTGGTCACCCAAATACTAAATAGTTGAGGGGTCTAAACCAGAGCCTTTCTGATTCCAAGTCTAAACTTCTATCTATAATTCTACACTGCCTCTCACAAATATCCAGGACACCTGTATGGAAAGGGTATTGCATAGGAAGAGAAAAACACATCGCTTATTTTCCTGATCTATCTATGCTGTTCTTTTCTGTCTGATATTCCATATGTCTATGAATCTCAAGTCTTCTCTTTCTGGTCTTTCACCAGGTGACAGTGCTGGATTTGGGATTAGGAAGACTTGAGTTCAAATCCTGCCTCAAACACGTACCAGCCATATGTCCATATAATTGTGCTTAATCACTTGTCCTTTCTAAAACTGTGTTAGAAATGAGAATTTTGATAGGATAAAGGAGTAGTAAGGTGTCTTATAGAAACTTAGTATCCTGAGAATGAATTGCCTAGAAGGATTGCCACAAGGCAAACACAGAGAAGTTTGAGGTTACTGAATTCCTGAGCAGCACAAAGGAAAGAGGCTGCCAAGAGCTGGGGGTGAGGGGAGACCAAGTCAGGAAAGGCATCAAGCCAGTGTCCTACAAATAGAAACTGTGCTTAGGGATGTTTTGTGCCCCAAAGGACCATTTAGCTGAATCCTATTTCAGTAGTCCCCCTGCTATATTATTAATCCATCTCATTCTTCTTTATTTTCTTATTGTTGTTCCCTAGTTTTAACTCATCCAAGCAACCAATAGGTATTTATTCACATTCATAGTCTTTGTTTAGACTTGTCCTATTTCCTTCCCAAGTAGTCATTATTAACTATATACCTACATATGGCTCTAGAGCTATAATTAACCAAAACTGTGCCTGGGGAAATTCAGTTGTAGTATGAGGACAGAAGGTCCAGAATCATTCTCTCCTGGATGCAATAATACCAGAAGGAGGTAGCCATCTCCCAATATCCTCCTGCAGATGTCCATCACAGAAGTGTACTTTCAGGGAGAGGGGCTACATGTTTTCTTATCCCAGAGGCCATGGTCTGAGACAAAACCCTAGGCTAGAATGGGTCTGTAATAAATATATATCACATGAATTAAATGGATATAGTATCTTTCACTATAGGATCTTAGAATACATAAAAATAAGTGATAACAGCAAAGGCCATGTCTCAAAGGATCTTTTGTGCCAAAAGAATAAATAAAATTAAGGATCTTTCTCATTTTCACTAAAGTTGGTAAAGGTTTTCTAGATCACATTTAGCGTCCCTTCAAGTTCTAAGATTATTTGGATCTCAAAGCAAATTATGGGAAAATATTGGTTTTGAAGAAAAAAGTAATTGTATCCTCTCTCTTTAATTTCCTTAACTGTAGGAGGAAGATATTTACCTATAACTTCATGATCATCAAAAAAAACCACGTTTATTAAGTGGTTACTATGGGTCAGGCACTATGCTAAGTGCTGGGATACAAAGAAAGACAGAAACATAGTCCCTGTCCCCAAGAAGTTCATGTTCTAATGAGGGAGACAACATATAAACAATTTTATAAATGAAAGAGAAATAAAAGATACAGATAAGCAAATAAGATGAACATGAAAATTGGAAATAATTCCTGAGGAAAGGCACTAGCATGATTTTGGATGGGGTAAAGGAGAGAACAATGATCTCTTTATAGACTTAGAAATCTGAATTGCAAATGTTGAAAAAAAGTGGGGGGGAAAGTGAGCCATGTCTATTAGTCAGTATACATGATCTAACTAAAAATTGTTATCTCTGATTTATGTGTTAGGGATGTATTAAATTTTGCTCTGTGGACAGCATCTCTATAAAGAGTACATTGCACAAGGTTATGTATGTGGATAGAATACCAGGAATGGAGATAGGCAAACCTAGTTCAAATCTGACCTCAAGCACTTTCTGGAGGTGTGACCCTAGGTAAGTCACTTAGTCCCAATTGCTTCACCCTTATAACTCTTCTGCATTGGAACCGATACTTAGTATTGACTCTAAGATGGAAAGTAAGGCTTTAAATAAACAAATAAATGCTGTAGTTGCCATCACTAGTTCTTTAAGTACTTTTATCAAATATCTCAATTAAGGAGCAGTAAAAAAGGGATCAATTAGATTATTATTAGTAAGAATACCTAAACGGTATAGCTTGTAAAAGTTTTCCTAAAGTTAGCAATAGCAATAATATAAGACTTTGTAAAATGTTTTAGTTTTTTTTGTGGAATTACATAAAAGCATATCAGGAATAGCAAATAATGTACTGGCTCCCCTCCCAAGTGCAAACAGCATTCAAGTATAAGTAAACATTAAATGATTCCTCAAAGCTAGCTTCATCCTGCCAACTGCTTCTAGATGCCTTACTGCTATATCCTTTTTCTATGTAGTTGTATTTTTCATTAAGGATTGTTTATTCATAATAATCATAATAATAATAATAGTTAACATTTATATAGCACTTTAAGGTTTGCAAAGTTCTATATCATAGATGCCCTAGCAGTCTCATTTATGGATACAAAATGGTTCGCATAGACATTTATGTCTTTATCCAACGTGGAATCATAAATCAAATAGAATATTTAATTGAAATAGAATAACAAAATTAAAAGCAGAGAGAAAACAAGTATCATTAGAAATGGGTACATTATCTGACAGATTCATACATCTATGAGGAAAGAAAAGAAATTCCCAGAAGATTCACAGTCAGAGGTAAGGAAAGTTTTGGGGAGTCCATCTGTCTTCCATAACTGTAACATTTTTCAATTCTTGTTCAAATATCTATACCTGATGGAATTTCTTATCGTCTACCTATATTCTTTTTTAAAAAATCCTTACCTTTCATCTTAGAACCAATGCCAAGGCATTAAAGTGGTAAGGGCTAGACAATGGGAGTTAAGTGATTTGTCCAGAATCACATAGCTGGAAATATCTGAGGGTAAATTCAAACCCCAAACCTTCTGCCTCTGAGCCTGACTCTTAATCCACTGAGCCACCTAGTTGCCCACTCTCTACTTACATTCCAAAGAGGGAAGACAACATGAATGAAAGCTGAAATTAGAGGACTGTGGGGGATGAGAAGGTACCTAGTTTAGCGAATGATGGGGAAAAAGTCTAGAATATAATGAGCTAAGTTCTGGTGAGTAAAGGAATGAATATGGCTGACCTGGGAAACTTCTTTAAATAGAAGTTTGAGGTTGAACTGACCAATCAGAGAAGAGAGCTTCAGGAGCATCTTCCAGGGTGAAAAGTCTGAATAAGGAGGTGAATGCATCTTCTAGAGTGAGGATATAGCAGCAAAATGGTAGAGAAGGAAGTCCTGGAAGGCAAAAGTGGAACTGGGAGAGATGGGAAGGTATACAAACAAGCCTTTAGAAAATACTGACAGGGGTATCTGGGAAATTCAGTGAATTGAGAGCCAGATGGTCCTGGGTTCAAATTTCTCTTCAGACACTTCCTAGCTATGTGACCCTGGGCAAGTCACCTAACCCCTACTGCCTAGCCTTTATCACTCTTCTGCCTTGGAAACAACAAATAGTATTGATTCTAAGACAGAAGGAAAGGAAGAAAGAAGGAAAGGAAAAAAGAAGGAAAGAAAAAAAGGAAGAAAGAAAGAAAGAAAGGAACGAAGGAAGGAAGGAAGGAAGGAAGGAAGGGAGGAAGGAAGAAAGGGAGGAAGGAAGAAAGGAAGGAAGAGAAAGAGAGAAAAAAACAAGAGAGAAAAAAAGAGAGAAATAAAGACTTGAAATGTTGAAGGAGGAAGGGCAGAACTGGCCAAGTCTAGTATTCCTTTAAAACAGTGGTGTCAAATTTAAATATAAACTGAGACACTAATCTTTACACAGGGATCCCAAGGGCCACATATCGACAACTTTAAAATGCAATATCATCTACTTTTATTCTATTTTTATTTATTTTGTTAAGTGTTTTTCAATTACATTTTAATCTGTTTTGTGCCACACTTGGGAGCATTGTGAGCCACATGCAGCCTCTAGGCCACCATGTTTGACATCCCTGCTTTCAAGCAAAAATATTATATTCCTTACATACACGATTCTTCAAATATTTGAGTTAGCCTTCTCATGTATTGGAGCTCTTACATCAACTTCCTTTTCTCCAAGTTAAACATAAGCATATCCACTTTCCTCAAGTGATACTTATTTGAAAAGACATCTAATTATCTCATGAGGCTGGTCACCCTTGTCTAGGTGGAATATAGTTTATTAGTTATTTCCAGACTGTGACACAAGAACTGAAATTTTAAAAATCATCAAGATGTGTTCTAATCTCGGAAGAATAGAGTAGTACTATCAAATTCTTTTTGCTCAATATTATGTCTTCTTGGGAAATATAGCCCAAGATCCTGTCAGTTTTTGTTTTGATTATTGTGTTATGTGATTGACTCACAATGAATTTATGATACAATGAAATTCCCTGCTCTATTCATATGAATAGTTGTATAAACATTTCTTTCCCATGCTGTATTTGCAAAGTTAAGTTTTGCAACTTCTTTCTTTCCTTCTTTTTGTATATCTACCTATTAAGTCCAAATTCAACACTCCCCCTACTGTACCATGCTTCTTGTTTAGTTGATTTGATTGTCTGTCAAGGTCTAATTTTTGCTTTTTAAAATCTCTTTGTTAGACTTGTTATATTTTGATGGTAAAGTATTAAGTTTCCCCAAGAATCATTTTTATCTGTTCCTTTTTGTAATAACATGAGTTTTTGTTTCACATATTTTGAAAAAATACTTTTGCATCACATAATATAATCCTGGTGTCAGACAATGATGAATGCTCTCAAGTACAATTTTGGGACTGTCACAAAATATTTCTGACTCCTGTCTCCCCTGCCCCACCACCAACCTGCTTCAATTCAGACATATATTGGTGTTTTTAGTAGTTGGCACATTAAAAAAATCTTTCTGGTCTCTTCCAGGGGTGGAGTCAAGACGGAGGAGTAAACCAGAGCAGGTCCATGTCACCACAAGAGTCCTCTCTGACTAAGATAAAAATATCACCACAAAACAAATACAGGAGTGGAAGAACCAATAAGGAGACAGAGTGAAACAACTTTCAAGAAAAGAAAAATCCCAAAGGTAGGCAGGCAATATATGGGGCACTGAAGTGAGAGGATAGTAGAGCCAGTAAGCAGCTATAGCAAGAAGGGAAGAGCAAACCAAGAGTAAGCCATACACCTCCACCCCATATCTGTGGTTCCAGTTTTAGAACCTAAGTTCAAGCAAACATCCAGATCCTGACATCCTGGCTGGGCAAATAATGGTACAAGCCAATCCACATTCCTTGAAATTTTAAACTTGTGGAGAAGTCTGGAGTCCCAACCCAAGGCAGTCTGGGCCAAAGGGGGCTGAACCATGTGGGCCCAAAGTGAAGCCAGGAATCCCTTTCTGGGCTTGGGATGAGGACATAGTTCACACTTTAGGGTGAGGACACAGTTTACAGTCCCCCTCCCTTTACTCCAACTTTTTCCTCCAAACTAAGGGCAGAGCTCCAGGACAAGACAATCAGGGTTGTGCACAATTGTATCACATACACAGTGAGACCAAAAAAAAATTGAGCCTAAGCCTGGGGCTAGAATTTGATGAGCCCCTTGACCTGTTCAAGTTCAGAGTGAGTTCAAAAGCTTACACTCAAGTATGAGGCAAGTCTTTTAGCTATCAGCATCTCAAGGGTAAATTGAATCAGCAGGGGGAAGGAGCTCTCAGAGCTCTCAGCCCTGAGATCATTACATCAGTCTCCAAAGACTAAAACTAATAAAAAACCAGAAAATAAGCTGAGAATAACAGCAAAGAAGTACTGAAGTTTAAGAGGGTACCCCAACTTCCCAGAAAACAGAGCCTACTTATAATTAGATAGGAAAAATGAAAAAAAAACAAAAATAAACACCTAACTAATGAATTTTTATAAAGACAAAGAGCAAGGTATAGACACTGAAGAGGACAGTGAAAGTAAAGGAAACACATGCAAAGTTCAAAAGAAAAATATGGATTTGACACAAATTCTTGAAGAGCTCAAAAAAGACTTCAAAAACCAATTAACAGAGGCAGAGGAAAAGTGGGGAAGAGAAATTAAAGTGATTCAAGAATAAAGGAAAGTGATGTAAGGAGAAAGAAAAATGATACAAGAAGAAATAGACCAAGAAAAATAAGAATCAAAAACTGACAGAGGAAAATCAGGCCTTAAAATTGGAATTGACTATTCAGAAACTAATGACTTCATGAGAAATAAAAAAAATAATATAACAGAATCAAAGGAATGAAAAAACAGGGGAGAACATGAAATATCTTATTAAAAAAAACAACTGACCTAGAAAATCAATATAAAAGAGACAATTTGAGAATTATTGGACTACCTGAAAAAAATCTCTCTGACTTTTACTTCCATTCATGGAAACCTAAAGAACTCCAGCAATTATCTCATTTTGTAGTCTAAAAAGAATCCTCAGTTCCTCTGTAAAAACTCAGGACAAAAAGGACATTACAGATAGTAAATAATTTATATTCACTACAAAATATAGGAAAGGCTTGAAACATAGCCAATCATTCCCTTTGGTGGGTCTTAAATTCTTCATTGAGGAATAACTTATACGTGTATAATCCACAAAACTCAGTATCGAGAAGAAAGAGATAGGTTGGTGCTCTAGGTCATGTCTCTATGTCTTTTTTGCTCTGACAAGGTATCACTCTATGCCTCTCTGTACTCTCCTCTTTTGCATATGCCCTAATAGATCCCTTAAAATGAGGGAAGAAGCTTACCTAAGACTTTTTAATGCATTTCAATTATGGCATATCTTTGTTGATCTATTTTGCTGCTCTATGATTTGAATTCAACTTCATTCAATGTAATTAATAGAAGTTCCACTTTTCATGACTAAACATCAACATGCTAAAATGTAGATATCACTTTTATTTTGAATTTATTGAGTTATTTCTATATTGAATGTATATCCTAAGCAACATATTGATGGGCTATACTTTTTAATTTATTTTATGCCTTTTTTTGTTTTCTTGAAAAGTTCATTTACATCTAACCTCATAATTTTTTAAGCTTACATTTTCTTCAGGCATTCTATTAGCTTGGAAAAAAATTTCCTCATTCCTAGTGTTATTGTTAATCCAAAATAAAATCACTTCAGACAAAATTCTTCTGTATCATATTAATACTCATTTAGATTTTTTTAGCTTAAGGATTCCTTTTATCAGCGATCTGAACTTTGGGTTGGGATCATTTGGTCTTACTTTTTTTTTTCTGTGATTCTCTGAGATGCCCTTTCAAAACATTTAATGATTTAGATAATTCAGTACTCTAATAGTTTTCACATTTTATGAGCAATTAATTGTTGTATCTTGATTTTTCAGGATCACAGATTTTGCTAGTAGAGACTTTAGAGGTCATCTTGGTTTGTTGTTGTTGTTGCTGTTTTATATAGATGCAGAAATGGAAGCTCTCGGAGATTAAATGACTTTCCCAGGGTCATCCAAGTATTAGAGAAAAGAGATTTGAGCTCTATTTCTCTGACTACTAATCCAGAATCTCAGGGTATCTGATGTAAATTTCTAGGATGAGCTGTTTTAAATACTTTTTTTTGTCTAAAAAGCTTATTTGTTTTTGGAAGATATCGTTATAGTAGATACGCCTCTAGATTTTTCAAACTCTATTTACTTCTTTACAATCTACATCTGCCTTAATAGAGAATACTAACTGCTGAGTAGGTAATTTTAAGTATAGAACTCATTGTTCTTAAGGTTGCAAATGTTGCATTCTAGTTTTTTGATTCTTCCTTGTCCTCATTGAAAAGTCCACTATTAATTCTGGTTATTTCTACCGAGTAAGTGATTCCTGAACATCTGGCAGCTTGAAATATTTCTTTCCTCATCATAGTTACAGTTTAACTCTGTTGTGTCTAAATGTGTTAAATCCCAGGTTTACTTGTTAGAGTTTTATAGAATCATTGTATTTATTTTTCTTTCTTTTGGATAATTCTTATATTTTTTAATGATTTTTACTAATGTAGTATTAAAAATCTTCTAAAATATTTTATGAACTTAAAGTAGTGAACAAACATAAATAATATAATCTACAAAGAGAAACGAGGATCGCACATGAAAATGTAAAATTGTTATGGACAGTTCAGTTTTTAAAAAGTGTATATTAAAGAGAGTAGAAACAAAGTTAGTCTCTTTGTGTCTCTTGGGCTTTTTTCCTCTCTCCCTCCCTCTTTTCTTTCCTTCCTTCCTTTATTCCTTCTTTGCTCCCTTTCTCCCTCCCTGCCTCCCTAACTTCCTTCCTTCTTTTTTTCTTCTTTCCTCCCTCCCTTGTTCCCTTCCTTACCTGTTTATATTCAAGGCATAGTACTAGATACTACAAGTAACAAATAAACAAATGGCTCCCTCCCTGAAGAAGGTTACATTCTATTATAAATTCCAATAGAATGTCAACTCATTAAGAATCGAAAAAGTATAGATTTTGTTTTTGCATCCCAAGGAGCTAGCACACCAGGGGAGAAGATGGGTGTTTGTGGTTTTTTTTGGAATAGGAAACTACTGGTAAAGAAATTCTCTCTACCAGTGTAGATCAGCATATGTTCTTTATGTTATATTCTTTGAGTATTGTTTAGGGTCATTGAGAAGTTAAGTGGCTCATTCAGGGTTGCACAATCAGTATATGTCAGACTTGAGTGGTCAGAGGAAGAGTCAAGTCTTCTCAAATGCAAGGATGTCTTTGTAACCATTACCACATGCTTCCTGGCACCTAGAACTTTTAAATTGAATTGAACTGATGGAGGGAAACAAACATTTAGCACTATTTAAAAACAACCATGGGACTCAAATAACTCATTATTGAAAAGCAATTAGTAACTGGTTACAGATCAGTTGCTTGACTGAATTCAATTAGTTTTATGTTGACACTCCCCCCAACCCAAGTTGAAGCAAACCAATATATTTCAGGCATCTCCCCAAAGTATCTAACATTCTCATATTTACCAAGTATCTCTTTGGCATATGTGTAGATCATTCTCCAAATATCTTATAGCCATGAAAATAGTGACATATGGCTCCATAGTTGTGGATGTCCTTTTTCAACATAATATTGCCTATAATTTTCTTCAGTCATTTCCTTATTCATTCCCCTGACCTCCCACTTTGAAATATCTGAAAATAACTGCCATATAGTCCTTTCAAATTTATTGATTCTAGCACATATTCTTTCTGTGTATATATTGACTGGTTCCACCATTTTTACTGACTTAATCTTCTTAAATGCCATTTTTACTATTTCATATAGCATATAAAGTAATGAGGTGTTAAAGTCCAAATGTGGTGGTTTCACTGTCAGCAGATATGAGAGTAGATCACTGTGGAAATGCTGGCAGAACTATGCTATATTTCATATCTGCTGACTTAGTTGGGGTTCATGCCAGGATTTTTGTAGACTCATTTTCCCCTCCACTGCCTTTCACTATTTTGTGAGTTGACACTATAGTCTTCTGTCATGCTAATGTTTTACAAATGAGATTTCCTTCCAAACTGGGGTTGCACATGGCTTTCATTTCTCTGCTTGGCAAAAAGATCAAGTGTTTCCTGGCTGAAGCAGTTTCTAAGCTCTTTTGTCTTCCTCTTTTGGATGAGTGCTTTACATCAGTAAAATTTCTACCAAAATGGTGACAAAACCAGTGTCTTTACCTTTATTCATTTCCCATTTCAACCCATTCTTCATACAGCTGAGAATTAGAAGTAAGGTTGCAGAGAAGAAGGCTTTGATTTCATGTGTTAGGTGTGAGAATATCCTAAAAATTGGAAGCCTTTAGAGGTGGATTGAACTATCTTGAAAAGTTAAAAAGTTCTTCCCGAAAATTCGCAGGTGGGAACTAGATGAACACTTAAAGGTCTTCTTATATCCCATATAAATATCCTATTTAAATTGCCACAGACATCCCTTCCAACACTGGAGTTCTCTAATTCCATCAATTTACAAAGCCAACTTTTTAGAAAATTGTTGTCTTTTCATTGAAATTTTTCTTTTTCCATTACCTAGATTTCTCTCCTCTAACCCTCATTTTTTTCACTCCTACAAAACCATTTCTTATAATAAAGATTTTTTAAGAGAAAGGAAAGTTTAGCAAAAGTAATTGTTACATTGAAAAAAAAACCTGATGTCCATTGTTGGACATCTGTAGACTGCCTCCTCTATACCTCTACAAAAACCCAAGGGGACTTGTCTTATGTCTCATTAATATCAAAATTATTTTTTATACTTTTGCAACATTCAGCTTGGATTGTTTTGTAGTGGCTGTTCTTTCCATTTACATGACAAAGTCATCTTTTTAACAAAACAATCTTTAATAGTTTTGTGTGGCTGTGAATCTTGGAATGTAATGATTTCTGAAGAATCAAAATTATGTCTATCCAATGGGCAGTGAAGAGAAATATATGGTGGGTTCAAGCAGGCTACAATACATATTAATGAGAAATTTATTGAATTAATGAGAAAATATTGAGTTGTGATATTTTGGGGAAGAAATTTTTCACTTAGCCCCCCCATCCCAAGGGAAAGGCAGAAGTAATATGATTCTAAACTGAAGTTACACTCAGTTTCTCCCCCCAGTCCATGAAAATGGATTGAGATCTTTTTTTCTGTTAAAGATAAAGGGATTGAGGGCAGATACAGCCATAGTGTACCCTGTCAGTTGAAAGATTAAGAGTGGGCTAAACAGCCATATTGAACTCACTTAAAGAAAAGTAGCCTGGCCATCTGGTGGGATGTGTTGGTATCTCCTGTGATTAAGTAATGAGAGGAAGAGTTGAGATCTCTAAGCCTACCTCCTCAATAGCTATTTACCAATTAGAGATATCTTAGGATATCCAGGGGAAGGACTTAGTGGTGAGTTCACAAGTGGTGTATATAGCCCTGCACCTGAGAAATGATGGCTTTTCCTTTTAGGTTCTAGAGAGAGAAAACTGACCAGATTAATCTTTAATGATCAATTAATAAATTAATTTCATATTAAGAAATACTGCTAAAGAATTTCAAATGTTACATTATCAATGATCAACAATTTGATATGGAACTACATCCAGAATTATACATTAGAAAAGAATGGGTACCAGTCACCCATCGAGAGCAATGGAAGATGGAATCCAAGTTCTAGATGAGTAGCCATGAAGGGTTAAAAGTGTGACCTCTGACATTTTGGGGGGTGGAAAGCCTATGTTAATATAGAATATGGGCAAGAATATCACAGAATAAGAAGGCTTATGACCCATACTCAAAGGGTAACACCAATAAGATCACTAGATCAATCTAAATTTTGAAGCATAAGTGCCTAACAGTTAATTTGCTTCCAATAGAGTAGATCCCTACGTTACACAAGTCACTGTGTTAGATGGTGGGTTAATGATAACAGCTAGCCTTTATAGAGTACTTGAAAATTTGTAGAATGCGTCACAAAGGTAGTCTCGTTTGATCCTCACAACAATCCTCTTGTCCCTATTTTACAGATGAAGAAACTGAGACTTAGAGAAGTTAAATGACTTTCTCATGATCACATCATTAGTGACTATCTGAGAGAGGACTTGAACTCGAAAATTAAAACATGAGGGAAAAAAATAACTCCCTTCATGCTTGTTGAGAGTGTATAATTTTATTTATGTGGTAGAGGCCAATTTAGAAAAAGAGCATAGAATGGCTCCAGAATTCTCTTGTTCTTTTCTTTCTACTTAGGCTTATGATGACATGGACTGGACTTGGCCATTGAACTTCCCTGTAGCTGGGATATAGCTGTCCTGTTCAGCTGTTTTCAAAGACCAAAATCATCCCAGTGTCTTATTCCCTCTGTGACTCTTGTACTTCTTGTTCCCTTGCAAGACAGGTACAAACATTTGTTTACTGGAATTTTTCAATTGCCTCACACAAACTGAGTGCATGATGTTACACAAATTCCCTGTTAAAGGCGGGCCACTCTGTTTTGGCAGATGCCCTTCAAGGTTCCTGTTGCCCCTCTGCCGTAATCTCATCGGGGACAGGCAATCAGCTTTGGCCTTGTAAAATTGTTTGTGCATCCCATAGAGACAGTCTTTCCTAGCCATTCAGTAATAGGATTGACATTCACACAGCTTTTATTACCCCAACCTCTGGGCGAAACATTTTGCACCAGAGGTAATAGTTGTTCTTTTACAAATAGACTGTGACTGCTTCTTAAATTTATTCAAGATATGCTTAAGTAATTAGGTTCTCCCAAGGTTGAGATAATAAAACTGTGTGACACTCAGAAGAAAGCAATATGATTGGGTTCCTATAAAACCTTTACTCCTACCTGAAGTAAAAAAAAATCCATGGTAAATAGCAAACTAATACCTCAGGAGAAATCTTTGTTTCAGGAAGCTAAAAAGGAAGAAAGAATGCTCTTAAAGTATAAAAATAATGACATACAGCTCTCGGCTGGGTTCCATTTCTAGGGAAGCATTTAGCACAGAGGTACATTTGGGAATTGAGGAGGTCTTGATGAAATGAGAGTAAACTTTTTCATGGATATTTCATTTTGAGGATGGAGTGACACGAATTCTCGAGTTTCTCTCCCTTATTGAAGATGATTCATAAAATGTACAGACTGACAGAATCTCCAACAAAAAAGAAAGTTATTTTATTAGTCTTTATCTTAGACTTTTAATTTTGGAGAATAAGTCATTCCATTCAGTTAAAAAATGCCTAGAATGTAGTTGACACTTAATAAATGTTTGCTGATTAGTGGAAAATCTGTAATAGTTGCTTATGTTTCTATCTGATTTCCTAATTTGACTATAATATCTGTGAGAGCAAGGATACTGAGTCTCTAGTTTATATAAATTTCCCTTTTGTTTCATGTCCTAGCACAGAATTCTGCTCACATTTGGAAACAGATCCATGATTGTTGGCCGCATCACTTTCTTAAGAGGCAGCTGGTAAAAGCTGAATTTAACATTAGGAAGACTTGGGACTAAATCCCACCTCAGATACTTTCTGTGTGACTCTGAGTAAGTCACTTAACATCACAGAGCTTGTTTCTTCTTCTTTACATTGGGGATATTGGGGATCCAGGGTTATGAGAGGATCAAATGATATTGTATATATAAAGAGCTTTGTAAACCTTAAAATTCTATATAAATGTTAACTATGAGGGTTTATTACATAAAAAATGGTGCTAGGCTATAGAAAATATAAAATTTAGATTATGACTTAGTTCCTACTTTCAGGAACCAAAAATCATTTAATAATTATATATTAAGGAGCTGGAATATTTGGCACTTTGGGATTAATAATTATTCCAGAAAAAAATAAAAATAAATGAGTGAAATAAGGAAAAGAGTTTGAAGATATATGGAGAATTCCCAAATCTTCTTGTTTCTTTGATGGATAGGAAATGAAAGAAAATAAAAATAAGTCTTACCTGAAAAGGGGGAGAATATTATCCTACTCTCAGTAGGTAACTCTTTTTACTTTTAGTTATTAAAAAATTAAATCGAAGACCCTAACCTCAGTATTATTCTTCAACCTAATTTTCTTTTTAAGTCTTTATTATTATTATTATTATTATTATTACTTTTCACATTATTTTATTTATTTTACTTTAATATTTTTCCATGGTTACGTGATTCATGTTCTCTCCCTCCCCTCTTCCCTCTCCACTCTCAGAGCTNCATGGTTACATGATTCATGTTCTCTCCCTCCCCTCTTCCCTCTCCACTCTCAGAGCTGACAAGTCAACCTAGTTTTCTGATAAGAAGGATGACAAACTGAGATGGTATAACACCATAGAATAATAGGGGTGCTGGTGGTGGTGGTGGTAATGGTGGTAGTGTCAGAGGCCATATGTGGGGTATGTTATAGTAGAAATTCTACTTTGGGTATGGGTTAGACTAGGTGGTCTCTAAGGTCCCTTCCAGCACTGAAATTCAAGGGGCAGCTAGGTGGCATGGTGGAGAAAGCATGAGAATCAGAGCCAAGGATCAGTTGACTTTGAATCCAGCTCTGAATACTTACCAGCTTTGTTACCCTGGGCAAGTCACTTAATTTCTGTAAGCCTCAGTTCCTTCATATATGAAAATGGGATAATAATAGTGCCTCTTCCTGTTATGGTGAGGATAAAAATGAGATAACCAATCAACAAAAATTATTCTGTGTATCAGGCACAGTGTTAAATATTTGGGATAACAAAGAATAATATTTGTGAAGTATTTTGTAACACTTAAAGCACTATATAAATAATTTAAGAAATGTAACAATTTTATTATAAATAATATAATAATTATTGTTAATATTATATTATGATTGATAAAATTCTGGTGTTTTTTTTTTTTGCTTCTGATGCCTTTCCTAGTTCTCCGAGCTGCTAGTCTTTTCATCACCAAATTTCTTTTAATTAATATATTTTATATGAAAGGCAGTTTGGTGTAATGGTTAGAGATTGGCCTCAAAGCCCTGCAACCTTGGGTTTAAGTTTCATACTGAATCTGTAACTCTGAGTAAGGTGCCTGATTAGCAATTCTCTGTGACAGTGTTGGCCTAGCCATTAGAAAAGAGAGTTTCCAAACTCAAGAGTTCCCTCTCCCGTTTCAATCACACATCTACTTCCTAGCTATGTCCCTATATTATATATATTCTTACTTCAATATTCTCCTATGTATATATTATTGCCTTTTCCTATAGAATGGAAACTTCTTGAAATCAGGAATTGTTTCAATTTTTTTATCTTTATCATTTAGCAACTATACCTGGAATGTAGTTGGCATTTAATATATGCTTATTGGTTAATTTATTATTAGAATGATTCTCTCAAAGACTTTGCCATACACTATCACATATTAACATTAAGTGCATTTAGGAGATTAGATTTGGCATGTGAACTAAAATGACATGCTATCCATACTAGCCATTTTGTCTAGCATATAACAATGATATCTTTGCAATGTCAAAAAAAAAAGTTAAACATGAATATGGCTTCCAAAATATTGGGTAGATGACCCTGTGCTGAACTTGTGGGAACATATTGTTAAGAGACCATAGTCTGTACCATTAGAGGGTGTACTTAAATTTATGAGTTAATTGATTCATTGGAATATTGACCCTACTAACTCCTAATGAGCTTCCAATACCCCAATACTTTTTCAGATGTATTATTGTCAAATCCAGTCTTTTCTATCTTGAACTTATAAAGTCAGTTCCTTGACCCTAATTGAAAACTGCATTTATCCCTAATAAAATTCATCACATTTAGTTAAACTCATTAACTTTAGCCTATAAAGTTCTTTTTGGAACCTTAATTCTTTTTTTTTTCAGAAAAAACAATTAATGTATTTTTTTTGTTTTTTTTATTCCAAGGTACTTTATTTTCCTAATTACATGTAATAATAATTGTCAGCATAATTTTTCTGAAATTGTAAGATCCAAATTATCTCCTCTCCTTCCTTCCCTCCCCCTGCTCAGAGATGGTAAACAATTTGATCTGGGTTATATATGAATTATCATGCAAAACATACTTCCAAATTGGTCATTACTGTAAGAGTATACTCATACAAAATCAAAACCCTAAAATAAAACCATAAATAAACTATTGTGAAAAATAGTATGCTTTGATCTGCATCCAACTTTCAACAAAAATCTCATTCTTTTAAAAACATTTTTTTGTGTGATTCTCATTCTTCCATCAAATATTTGCGCTATCACTTCCTGGTTTTTTGTGACTTATACATTTGCTATGAAGGAAACAAATGATGAGACTTCCCCTTTTTGGCACTTAAATGTTTTTTGACTGACTAATAGATAGCCTTTACTTGCCCATCACTGGAATTGACAAATAGTTCTGAGATTTGGAGTAGGGCACATTAGCTTTAAGATGGCAAGCCACCTATGTCAGTGAGGATATGAATGACTTCCACCATTACTTTCCAACCTTAAAATGTATTTGATCATTAGCAGACAGGAAATAGCATAATAGCAAATATACAATCAAATGCCAAATTTCTCCTGAAGTTTGTGTGTGTGTGTGTGTGTGTGTGTGTGTGTGTGTGTGTGTGTGTGTTTAGCAATGTGAAATTCTCAATGGTAAAGGTGCAAAATATTTTTACCTGGTCTGGTAGTGAGATATCAATGAACTAGAATCCAGAATATAAGGTACAATCATAACCTTGTCCTGAATAGTATCTGCATATGTCCTTTTTTCCCTTTTATTCAAGGACTACTAGTGGAATTATTAAGTGCATAGCTCTTAACAAGAATAAAATTAACCTTGGAAGTGACTTCATTAAATGCTATATATCACCCTTCCTTCACCCTCATTTTTATTTAACAAAGGCCTTTCTTACGGAAGCCCCTCATTTTAGAAGCCACTGAATGAGTCAGAGAAAAAAAATCAATTAGATTGCGTTCAAAATTAATTTTTTAGCTTGTTCACCAAAAGGCTTCTCTGACTAAAAGGAAAATTTTTTAAAGGAATTCAAGAGCTTGTAAAATAGCCATCATGTTGGTATCCATCTTGTTTTGTCTGCATCACCCTTTCCATCACCCAATGAATTTGATACATTTTTGGACCAGCCATGATTCTTATGCTATTTACTCCAAAAAAGGATTATAATTCTAGACTGTTGCATGGGCATCCATTTATTTATTAACTTTTCACTTACTATAAGCAACTAGGTGGTGCAATGGAGAGAGTACTGGGTCAGGAGTCAGGAAACACCTAAGATCAAATCTAACTTCAGACACTTCCTTTGTAGCTGGGTAAATCATTTAACATCTATATGTCTCAGTTTTCCTCAGTTGTAAAATGGGTATTAAAACTGCACATACTATTTTTCACATTAGTTTATTTATGGTATACCAAGAAAGGACTGATGACTGCCTAAATCTGCAATGATATTTTTTGCTGAATTCTTTCCTATCTTAGAGGATGATTGCCAGAAAAAGAACTTGGCTTTTAAGATTCTTATACTTGCAGCCTTTGTCAGCGCACCCCTCCTCTTTCATTTTAATCTGTTTTTTTTAAAGATTGTCTGGAATCTCAGAATGGCATTTAAATTAGTGTTTTGGGAGCAACCAAAGCAGACCTTGAGGGACACTAGACATTTGGGGAAATTCAAATATCAAGGAATTCTCTGTGGTGTAAGTTTAAGACAGTGGGAAAAGATCTATGTGTTAGAAAAAAAAAACCCTAACATTTATACACATGCCCATACAAAAAATATACATATATATGTATACACACATTTTACACAAATATGTAATGGAGGAAATCGGTCAGGATGGCACTCATCAAATGCTTCCATCCCCTCCACCCACAGTTCTAGTGATATAATCACAGAAAAAGACAGATAAAAGACAACCAGGTGGATTTGTGTTAAACGAAGTGTGAAAACATATCTATTTCTTATTACCCTCGTATAAAGTGTGAAAAGGTTTTCCTCGATGAAATTGGAGGGCAGTTTGCCTTTGGCTGGCAAAATATTGGCCACAACCCTGGAGGATTATACAAAGCTAGCTTACTATATCTTCACACAATCATGGCAAGAGAGCTTTGTGGAGCATGATCCTTGGCAGAATAGAGGAGAGCCATCTGTGCATAATGAAATTAACTTTTTAAGAGGGCAATCACCCTTGGACCTCTATCTTTCCATCCTCTAGGGTTATGGTTGGAACTACCCACCCAATAGGAAAGTATAGATGATCAGTATGGGCCATATCCAGAGAGTCCAGGGAACTGACCGGTCCAGCAGAAACATTGTTTTTTGAAAAGTGAATCCCTGGCAGCGGGGTCACCTGCTCAGTACAAATACCGTGGAGCCCAGTGGGAAACAGTAAGAGGATATCACAAGGAACAGAAAGACCTTGGGAACCTTGTAGCTCTGGAAGTGTATGTTGCTTTGACCACATGCCTTCCCTAAGGAAGTGTCTTGATACCAAGGCATTCTATTTATGTGCCTGTTCTTTCCATTGATGCTCTGTGTATTTGTAGGAGAGTGTGCCACAAGCTTTTGGGAGGTCTTTTGTCTTTGGGCTTATTACACAGCCTTAACAAATTCCTTTGCTTTAAAATAATTGCCTACTGGCTAACTATTAAAGGTAAGTGGACCAGTGGGAGAATCAGGTATAATGTTATATATGGATCCTCTGAATATCATTGAATTGGAGGAAGCCAGTCACTTTTTTTAGGGACCCAACTTGTGAGTACATGTGTAAGTTGTGGGAAGAAACTATAGATTGGGTGCCACATACATACACATACGCAGACACCTCCATACACGAAGAGACATAATTGGACTAGTTTATTGTAGGAAGCTTACACGCATTATTTATCTCCAACCTGATTCTCTCTCTATGTCTGTCTCTCTTTCTGTCTGTCTGTCACTCTCTCTCTCTCATGAACATACATACATATAATTAATCAAGAACTGTCAGCACACAGTCGATTTTAAAATGATCAGTAGTAATAATAACTAATAAGGAGACAAGATGGATAAGTAAAATCCACAGACTATTGCAAACTTCATTTAAATGAGTCATTCTCTAGAAAGTTTTGCTAGAATTCAAAATGAACAAACTAAAGCATATATTCAAACTAGTGCTGCCCAGGATGGCCATCTCTCTATGATCAGTAAGAGTATCAAGTGTAATATCATTTTTTGCCATGCAAAATGGAGGGCAGGATGAGCAACACTCAGCAGTTTAGAATTTGGAACCAAGCTAGATTGCCATGAGCCAGCAAGGAGACACAGTTACTGGCAGGAGTATAAAAAGGAAAAATTTGAATAAGAAGCTCTCTCTGAGCTCTCTGAGAAGGGACTTGGGGAGGTTGTTTGGGATTTGGGTAGGTCTCGAAATCTTTTTAATCATCTTCAGATAATTTGATAATGACAGCTTAGTTGATAAGAAGTATGGGACACGGAATATCTTTTAGCTCATGTTTCTGGCTTTGTCTCTGGCAGCATGGAGTTTATTATATATACCTCAAGACTCACTTCACACAAAAGAACCTCCCCAAAACTTCACATTTGTGCAGAAACACAAATTATGTCATAACAAAACACAAAGATTCTCAATAGCTTCCAAAAAGAACAAGGCTAAGGTTGAACTTCGGCTGGGGCCGTATTAGAATGCTGTGACGGGGAATATTTTCTCAGGGGCCAAATGCCCCTCCTGGAGGAATTTATGACCTTGAGTGTCTAAACAACTTTTGAAACGAAAACAGTTGTATTTCTGACCAAAGGAGAGAATGTTAACCTCTTGACTGTTGGTTTGCTAGGAGCTTAAAGCTTTTCATTAAGGAAAGGTGTAGATCAGAAAAGGAGTCTCATATTTTTATCTATTTGAGACTCTGTTTCTCTTATTGGCTTCCCACAGGTAGGCCAAACCAAATCAACTTAGGCTAAGGTGCCTGGCCTAGCCAGGTTGCTACAGAGAGGACAAACCTCTCCAGTTGACAGTCTCAAACCTGATTACCTTTAATTGACAACACCCGATCATCAATAGTTTTAGTCAAGTTTTCCTGACACCTCTTTTCTTCAACCCTGTTCCTTTTCCCTAAGTTTGTTATTATTAAATGCTAAAACTTACTTAGGTGGATGTCATCAATGCCCTAAGGATCATTGATTATATCCTTGGATATCTGAGGGAAAGGGATTGGTCAAACTAAAGTTAAGTCTCAGTCAATAGCGTTATCCACCAGCTTTGAAGCCAGGATAAGCAATCAAAGAAGCTGTGTGATCTAACCCAGTAGCTTCTTATCTGATCACTTATTCCTGGGACACTGTTGTGTTGGAGCTGGGTGTATAGTTTAGTTTCAAATATTTCTGTGGGGTCTTGGGGTTCACTTCCACAACTTGGTGTTCACCTACACTTTCTCACTCTCACTCAGCTCAGTTCCTCATACCATCAGACGACCTTGGACCATCTCTTTATCAGCTAACAACATCAACAAAATACAAGTTGTTGCCAATTGAATCAAATTCTGGATTACTCTGGCTAACTTGTTATGACAACTATTTTATAATCTTTAAACTCTTAGAAGGGATAATAATCATAGTCAATGTCTTTGCTTTTAATGATTTCCTATTTTTTTAAAGTGTAAGAGCCAATTAGTAGGTCAGGTTGGAGCTGTCACAATTTTCAGTCGAGCTTTTAAACTTTTATTTTTGATATTAATTTGGATCTCAGCTCTAGGATACAGTTACTCAGATTGCTACTTCTGAAATGTTTCCCACATTGGTAACTAGTCATTTCCTGTCTGCTTTGATATAATCAGCTTCTTTTTCCTTGATATTTCTTGGTGTTCACCTTGACCAGAACGTATGCATTATATACAGGTGTAAGGCTTCTAAGTAATCTACAAGTGCTTGATTTCTTTCATTTTTTAATATGGTTAGAGTGGGGAAAACCCATTTTCATCCTCATGTCTGAAAGTTCTTCTCTCCATGTACACAATCAGGATGCTCATGGTAGCAAAATTCCATGTTTTTGAAGACATATCAAGTTCTAATTGACTTGAAAGTTGGGAATCAGTTAGGCTGATCAGTCAGGCTTTGCACTGATATTTTAATCAAATATATAATAACATTCTTTACTGGGGCAGGATAAGGGAGGAGGGTAGAGTAGCAATCAAAGGGAGGAGAGGTTGGATTCTTTTTTGCCTTTGGAAGAAAAATCATATAAATTATGTTTTAAACTTGATCCTTCCATTAAAAGGGCCACTGATCAATATGAGTCCATAGACCATCACATGGCTACTAGTAGGAAAATTATTTTCCCTGGGGATTTGATCTACAGTATTAAATGAGTAGTAACTCATAATTAAACTGACTTTGAAAGGTAAACAGAAATTTGGGAGGATGAAAAAAGTGTATCCTTTTATATTTGCAATGATTAGATACATGTAAACAAGAATTAACCACTCATGATACCATTTTCAAGGCATTCTATTTGACACTGGGAATGCAACGAGAGAATGAGAAATAGTCCCCTGTCTCCAGGGAATTTACATTCTACCTGGAGGTGTAAAAATCGCAACTGAAATGAAAAGAATGAATTCTGGATATGATTATTTGTGAACTTGAATTAAAGATGGTCTAAAAAGGGGGTAAACAGGATGGTAAGGGTTCTCAAAGCGCTGCCAGCCCTTGATTACTTGAAGAACTTCAGAATGTGAATGTTTAGTTGGATGGAGAGGATACTTGAACAATCAGCATTTATCTAGTACCTACTATGTGGAATATAGACATTGGGAATATATCGACATAAATGAAATTTTCACTACCATCAAGGAACTTCTATTTTTTATGGGGAGGAGGAGAAGAGAACATGTCCACATAAAAATCTGTATGAAATGGTCCCCTGGAGAAGAGAGAGAAAACTGCATAATTTTTGAAGAAACAAATTTAGAGGGACCACAATTGCTGGTATCAATGAATGGAAATTAAAGGGACCTTGACTTTGGTTCAATGTTAAGGAAAAACTCTTCTAACCATTATAACTATTCCAAAATATAATGGTTCTCATAAGAAAGAGTAAATTCACTGTTGCCAGAGCTCAAGTTGGATGATTACTTGTGATGACTAGGAGAAAGATTCCTTTTCCAGGCAGGGATCTGGATTAGCCTACTCTCTCCACTCTCTTCCCTAATCTTCTATTGTCTGTTTCTGTGGATTCTACAATAGGCAGCAATGGATAGAGATCTGAGCCTGGAGTCAGGAAGACTTGAGTTCAAATTCAGCTTCAGACATTTACTATCATTGTGACCCTGGGCAAATTTACCTTAATCCATTAAAAAAAAGAAAATGGCAAACTATTCTGATATGTTTGTCAAGGAAAACCCACAGACGGTATTCATGTGACCAGTCCACAAGACTGGGTAAAAACAAAATGAATTCTATTATGTCATCACGACAGGCAAAATATCCACTTTGTGGATTATCTATTTATGTTTCTTTTTAAACCTAGGTGATTTTTTGAATTTGTGGTCTGGCCTTTTGCTAAATCTCACTTGGTTGTTTTTTTTTTTTGCTTTTTGTTTTGTTTTGGGAAATAAAACAATTTTAATATTGGCATAAGCTAATGACAATTACAAAAGTAAAATACTTGGGGGTGGGGTGGGGAGAATTCAAATAAAGCCTTCCAAAAATCAGAGAAAAATAAACTTGGGCTTCCCTTTGTTTCAGATGAACAGCCCCCTTTCCTCCCTCCATTAGTGCATATAATCAAGAATTAATTGCTTATACATCTCCATTCATACAGGTTATTAGCGTGCTGAATAGCATCAATTTTAGCTGAGGTTACAGTTGAGCTCTCCTAGAAACTCAGCATTTAAATTGCTCACAAATGCCTCCTGACCACTTTGAAACAGCATGTTTAACTCAGTTAAAATTTGAAGCTGCATAAGTGTTAGAAGTTTGAATTTCCTGGAGGAAAAAAAAAATCTGGGCCACCCTCTGAAGTTTTAGATGTAAACCTTTTCCATAAAGAAGCTTACTCTGCCCTTGTTTTTAGCAGTCATTTTGCCCACCCCTGGGTATCTTCCACCAGTCTACTTTAGCAGATAATAAGGCAGTCCTACAGGAGGTACTTTTGTTGCAATGTTTCCAGGACCTGTTACTAGGAGACAGCATGGCCTGGGGGTCTCAGGGAGGCCTGAGAGGGAAGAATCCAAAGCCTTTGCTAACTACTTTTGTGGGCACTTGCTGTGTTGCCTTGGGCAAATTACTTACCCTCTCTAGGCTCTCCTTTTCTTATGCAAAACTAGGAAATGGCATCAGCCTTCTCATGGAGCCAAGTGACCAGGAGAAAAGCTTTTTTCCTACCTCAGGGCTGGGTACCCAGAAAGGTGCTAGGAGCTCTTCTCTGTATTTTCCAAAGGTGCCCTTCCTCTCTCTCCATCCCTTCTCCTCCCTTCCCCCACCTCCTTCCCTGGCTCCCTCCAGCCATCTCTACTGAAGAAACCAGCTCTCTTTTTTCTTTGGTTGTCCTTAATTGACTTCCATATTTTATTCTGCCTGTCGGCCTGGAACAGCCTGCCAATTACTGTACATTAATCCCTTCTTATCTCTCCTTCCTTAAGAAATTGCTGAAATTTCACCATAGACCCTTCGAGATAGAGCATTCCAGCTGAAAGCAACCTGCCCACAACATATGTTTATTTGTTCTTCTACCATAATGCATACATCTTGGATTATAAAACCCTTCAGGATGGATTCCCCCCTTCCATAGTTTAAGAATGTGTATACATTTATGACACTATTTAAATAACAATGATAAGGAATGCTATAAGGCTAGGCCTTGAATATTTTATTTGTCTGCTCATTTGGGTATCAAAATTTAAATAATCAAACTTGCCTCAGAACTTCTCTCTTATCCAACAAACCACCCTCCTTCCCCTCCTTTATTTCCCTTGATAATTCAGCTATGTTACTTCTAAGCCAACCAACTACAATTAAAGGAAGACTTTCATTCTCCTCTAAAGAAATTACTTTCAGCTTTCATCCTCAAAAATATGCACATGAGACTCAGTAGCCGAATATGCCCATACTAGGCTGATTTTAGACATCAGAGAAACTCATTCATTCATGTCAGGGATGAGGAATTCTGGAGCCTGAGAAGGAAAAGGTGGGCAAACATTGTCATGGTGTACTCACAGCTAAAATGGCGCCCTTGTTCATAAGCGCTAACCAACATCATCGCTAATTACTGCTGTGATTAGTAGCAAAGAGTTTGGTCCCAGGAGGCTTGCTTTCCTGAAGAAAATGCAGTGCCATATGGTACAGACATTTTTTTTCTACAGCTCTCATATGTTACTGAGGAATTTCTCCATTCCTACAATTGTCCTATCAAACATCTTATTTGAAATATATTTCAAAGGGAGCTAATTTTCCCATTTGGCAGATATTGACCTTTATAAACATAGTATGCCATTCCATTAAAAAAAACCATCCTTTTTTATTCTAAAACAGTGGAATAAAATGTGTTATTCAATTAGAGACAAAACTGAAGGAAAAAAGAGTGTGAGATTAAAGTCTCGAGACCTTTTTCCTCAGCATGGAGTCAGCCAGACAAATAAGAGACTCAGTAATTAATAGAGGTTTTAGTTCTGGGCATTCTGTTGGCAGGAAAATTTCCCCCAAATTCTTTCCAACTACATGGGGGAACAGTAATCTAGATGGCTTCTTATACATGTCTTTGGTTCATAATTGGCAATGTGTGCTCGCTGTTAAATTTCTTTTAATAGGAATGGTTTGAAAGACAATATGGCCTAATGGATAGAGGACTGGCCTGAAAGCCAGGAAGGCTTAGATTTAAGCTCTGCCTTTTATAATACTGCTTGTGAGACTCTGGACAAGCCACTCTCAAGAGTCCCAGGCAACACTGAGACAATAAATTATAGAGCAGGTATGATCCTACATTGGTAAAGGGAATTACTTAATGCAAGAGTTTGCTATTCTATTCACAAAAGAATTTTGGTTTCTGTATATTATTCTGTATATTATAAGGGCCTGAGTCCACTTATAAGTTCTGTTAATTCTTGCTTGTGTGGAGGGAATGTGTCTATTTGTAATATGTTGTTTTGCTGAGACTGTGAGGACTAGGATGATTTCTGGTTAGGTGCCAACCTTGTCCAGATTGTTTGTATTCAACACATAACTACATCATGTCTGACAAAGAAGCAGCAGCACATGGAGTTTTTAAAGGAGGTGATAGCAGAGAAAGACAGAAAGAAGGGGAGAGAGAGAGAGAAAGACAGACAGAGAGAGACAACAGAGAGAGAGAAAGAAAGAAAGAGAGATTCAGAGAATAGAGAAAAGAGAAAAGGATAATAGAAAAATGTTGATTAATATTGTTGAAAAACCTAAGATGTCTTCTGCAGTTTCCCCAAAATGAGCTGGTCATGACAGGAAACCATAAGCCCATTGTCTAGCTTGTCAGTTAAAGAAGTAATTGTGATCATCTCTTATATAGTCATTTGTCTACTTCCCTGACAAATATCATGAATAATGGCTATCACCCACCCTTGAGCATGTGTAGAGATCTGGCGAATGTCTTCTTGGAACCTGGTGGATGAAAGAGAGCAGAAAAAAACATTATCACAAGGGAATGGTGTTTGTCTAGGTGCTGAAGTTCTGAAATATTCTGTGAAAACATTTTTTCATATACTATATTAATTCCTTTATATATTAGGGAGAATTACTGTGTTTCTTGTGTCTAAAGTCTGGGTCAGAGATACCATTTAGTTGACTGCTCTTTGCATTTTTTTTGTCCTTGGAAATCCCAAGGATTATCTTCCTTTTTTAAACAGAATTTGGTTAATAAGTGAAGGGGACAGGGCCATCTATTGGGGAATGACTGACAAATTGTGGTATCTGATGGTGATGGAATACTATTGTGCTCAAAGGAATAATGAACTGGAGGAATTCCACGTGAACTGGAAAGACCTTCAGAAATTGATGCAGAGTGAAAGGAGCAGAATTAGGAGAACGTTGTACACAGAGACAGATATACTGTGGCACAATCAAACATAATGGACTTCTCTACTAGCAGCAATGCAATGATCCAGGATAATTCTGAGGAACCTATGAGAAAGAACACTATCCACATCCAGAGAAAGAACTGTGGAAGCAGAAACACAGAAGAAAAACAACTGCTTGATCACATGGTTCGATGGGGATATTATTAGGGTTTTTGACTTACCCAGGATCATACAGCTAGTGTCTATGGCCAGATTTGAACTCAGGAAGATGTCTTCCTGATTCCAGGGATGGCACCCTATCCACTGCAGCACTTAGCTACCAATCATTGCCTAAAATCTGATGTAGGGTATAGGAATTTATGGATGTCAACAGGCAGGAAATGAAGTACTCTATAGTCAGTTTTCTTAGAACAGCAGGCCCTGCAGCACCTGGGAACCATCCAAAATACTGGAGTACATCTTTGCCAATGAATATGCTGAGCATGCAATAGTAGTATGGAAGAGTAGATGAGTTAAATTTGATATTGATAACAAAATACTTTTACCATTTTATGATTATCTTGAGTCCTATGTTGGAATGTAAAAATTTTTATTCAGCTCTAGTCTTTTTATCTGGAATGCCTGGGAGACCTCTATTTCATTATATATCAATTTTTTTCTACAGTAGAGTCATACTTGGCTTTGCTAGGCAGCTCATTCTTGGTTTTAATGGTAGCTCCTTTGCCTTCTGGAATATCATATTATAAGCCCTCTATTCCTTTTTAGTTGTAACTGCTAAAGTTTGTCTAATCCTGACTGGCATTTGAATGGTGTCTTTCTAACTGCTTGCAGTATTTTGTCTTTGACCTAGGAGCTCTGGAATTTAGCTGATTTTCTTGGAGTATTTGTTTTGAGATCTTTCATAACAAGACTGGTATATTCTTTCATTTTCTATTTTTCCCTGTGGATCGGCGATACCTGGACAGGTTTTCTTCATAATTTCTTGAAATATGATATATAGACTATTTATATCATGGGCTTCAAATAGTCTAATAATTCCTAAGTTATCTCTCTTCAATCTTTTTTCCAAATTGTTTGTTTTTCCTATTAGATATTTCACATTTTCTTGTATTTTTTTCATTCTTTTGAACTTTATTTTATTGCTTCTTCATGTCTCATGGAGTAATTAACTTCCACTTAACCATTTTTAATTTTTAGGGAGTTATTGGCTTTAGTGAGGTTCTATACCTCTTTTACCAAGCTGTTAATTCTCTTTTCATAATTTTCTTACATGGTCTCATTTCTTATTTGACTTTTAAATAATTTCTTGTCTTTTTAAATTTCTTTCTTTAGCTCTTTTAGAAATTCTTTTAGGCTTGTGTTCTAACTGCATTACTATTTGTGAGACTTCTCTTATGGATGTTTTCATGTCATTGTCTCCTTTTGAGTTTATGTCTCGAGCTTCCCTGTTACCACAGAAGATTTTTATGGTCATTTTTTTGTTATTTATTCATTTTTCCAGATCATTTCTTGACTTTGGATTTTATGTTAGAGTTGGTCTATGCTCAATTTTGGGGATGATGGCTTGCCTGAGCTTCTATGGTTAAATCTGGGAACCTATAGGTTTTTGGTGCTGCTAAAGTGGAAATCTGGAGAAAGTTCTAGTCATTAAACTTCTTGTCTGGGCTCTGGTCCATACCCAGGTTACCTCTAAATTTTATCTTCTCCTCTCTACCCTGGAACTATGACTTGGAATTGGGAAATGAGAGAAGGAGCTGCCAAATGGTGCCCAAATCAGAACGTAGTATTAGCACAGGCATTCCCTGTGATATCTTTCAGACAATGTATTTAGTTTCCTTATCATCTTTAGGTCTTCAGCACTCTTGATGCCATAGCTCCTATTGCTGATGCTGTACTTTCACTGCTACCACCCCCAGGCTCCAGAGCTGGTGTTGCTTCTACTACACTGTGCTCCCAGATATCCCTGATCTCAGTATATATACACCTCTCTTTTTGATCTTCTAAGCTGTCCTTAAAAAGGAAAAATTAGTCTTTGTGACTATTTTTTCCATTATTCCACTCAGATTTAATTCCCTACATTAAAAAAAAAAAGGTTTTTAGAGGCTTGAGTTATGAAAGCTTAGCAGAATGCTGATCTTACTCTATCTTGGTTCTGTTGAACTAAATATTACTATTATTATTGTTATTATTATTATACCCTTACCTTTCAAATTAGAATCAATACCGTGTATTTGTTCTAAGGCAGAAGAATAGTAAGAGCTAGGCAATGGGGTAAAGTAACTTTGCCCAGGGTCATGCAGCTAGGATGTGTCTGAGGCTAGATTTGAACCCAGGACCTCCAGTCTCTGGGCCTGACTCTCAATCAACTGAGCTACCCAGCTGCCTTCTGAACAAAATATTTTTCAAAAATAAAACCTTTTCATTTCTTTTCTTCTCTATGTGCTTCTATATTTTTCCCATATGCTAGGAAATGTATTATAGGTTTTACAGGTTATATATTTTGAACTGGTACCCTTTTCTAAAAATTATACTGGCTGCTAATTGTTGTAAATTGTGTTTGAAAAATATAAGTAAAATGTCTTCAATTTTTTAAAAACCAAAATCAATTTATTGTCCTGAAAAGGGCACTAAATGGCATATGCATTGAAATTGGAATGAGGAAATTACTCTAGCTGCTGCCCGGCCTCAAATTAAGCTGTTGCCCTTTGCTACAATGGCAGGTGTTACCCTTAGGAACAGCAATGGCATTCTTAAAAGACCTAAAATAACCTGACAGCTATATACATCTCCTAGAAATTTTCTTTTGAAGGATAAAAGCTAGTGGCATATGATGACTTCCAAGGGGATATATGTATATATTCTTACTTATTCCATTTAAAATTGGAATAGAAAGTCTTTTCTTTTTACCTTGAAAAGCAAGAAAGCTCTTTGTCCTGAGGGACCTAGGTCAGCATCTGATTGCATGAGCAACATGTCGCTTAACTATTAATATGGAGCAGGGCCATGCTGTCAAGATCTTCGAAATTCATGGAACTTTCAACTATTTTACTCCACAAAGCAGCTCAATAAAACCCCAGCGCGCGCGCACGTGCGTGCGCACAAACACACACACACACACACACACACACACAGAGCCATCACTGAACACTGAATTCTAGAAATATCTGATCATTACCTCCCTCTTCTGGGTACTGGACTTTTATTAATACAGCCTAAAATCATATCTCTTAGAACTGCCATGTCTTGGATTGAGATTGCTATTCACCAACATCTCTAGGACCTTTTCATGTGAACTTTTTTATACTGTAACCTCCTGTCCTCCATCATGCATATGTGCTATTTATTTCTAAACCTAAGGCTTTAAATTGCCTTTATTAAATATGGCCTATGATTCCTTCAGCCCATCAAGATTTAGACAATGTCACAGTTGATTCTTTAATTCAATTTACTAATAGAAACAACATGGTATCCAGGGCATTGATCTTATTAAAGGAAGGAAAGACCTGGATTCAAGTACAGAAACTGAGGTTTAATAGTTATATGGGCATAAGCAAATCTCTTAACCTCTCAGAGCCATAATTTCCATATTTATATTTGGCTAGACTCTGAACCTATTCTAATTCATGTGTGCTAGAAGGCTGGGTCTCTAAGGCTTTACTAGCTGCATTTCCCCTCTTTGAGTTCTTAGGGGTACCTTTGAGGGATAATGGAGTTCTAATTTTATTGGATAGATTGAACAGAATATGACCAAACAGAAGTCTTCAGCATTCTACTTGAGAGTTCCTTCCAGGATGATACCCACCCCTTCATTCTTAATATATCCCTACCACTTGTGAGACAAAGTGACTTATCTTTATGTTGTCGAACATATATATCTTTATCTATTGTTGAAACTAAATTCATAGCCCATGATCTTATAGCTAATAGGGCAGCTAGCTGGTTCAAGTCTGGAATCAGGAAGATCAAGATTCAAATCCAACCTCAGACATTTACTAAGCTGTTTGACCCTGGGCAACTGACTTAATCCCCATTTGCCTCAGTTCCTCATCTATAAAACGGGAACACACAAGAAAAGGAAATGACAAATCTCTCCAGTATCTTTGCCAAGAAAACCTCATGGACAGTATCAGTTGGGTCACATAGAACTGGACATGATTGACTGAAAAACTGAGCAACAAAAATAAAGCCAGCGGGGGCAGCTGGGTAGCTCAGTGGAGTGAGAGTCAGGCCTAGAGACAGGAGGTCCTAGGTTCAAACCCAGCCTCAGCCACTTCCCAGCTGTGTGACCCTGGGCAAGTCACTTGACCCCCATTGCCCACCCTTACCACTCTTCCACCTATGAGACAATACACCGAAGTACAAGGGTTTTAAAAAAAATAAAGCCAGCAAGAGCCAGAGATGGGATTTTTACCTAACTCTTTTTGATTCCAAATTCCAGCCAGGATTTATCTTTTACATCTGGCTCATAGATTCTCAGAGGTGTATTTCCAATGTTATCCTATGTTTCTGGTCATTCAATCTGTTTCAAATTCAAATAAGTATGCTATCATACAATTTATGCCTTCCTGTTTATCAAAATCCATGTATATCTAAGACATTCCTCTGATCTTTAACTCTGTCAAAATGAAGGGAATTTAGTCTGACATGATGTCTTCCTATTTAACACATGCTAGCTCATTTCAATAGTTATTTCCCCTTCCAACAGTACACCAATAATCCATTTAATAACTTGTTCTATTATTTTGCTTATAATCAACTCACCAGCAGATTCTGTAATGCCCTGGGACAATTAATTAGTTTCTTAGTGTCCCAAGAAACTCTTTAAAACTCTTAAGTGTCAACATAGTTGCAGATCTGCATTGGTAAGAGGAATTTTTTCAAAAGAAGTTGCCTACATCAATGACCACCCAGGTCTACACCAAAAAAAAGTTTCAGACAATATCATAGGTGCCAGGGACACAAATAAAAAAATGAAACAATCTTTGCCCATAATAAGCTTTCATTCTACTAAACTTCATTCTACAGAAATTCATTCTTTACACTCTCTTTTCCTTAAACTGAACTCTCTTGAAATTCCAAGCAAGAAGATTATACCTATTTGTTCTCTGATATTTTTGAACTCTATTCACCTGAAGTTTACTGCAGACATCATAAAATACCCCAAATTATTCTTCTTTGACTCTAATGAACTCAGGAACAGTATGATCACTTTCCTCTAAGAATCCTGTAATTTCTATTAAATCTATCAACTCTTTAAGTACTTCTAAATTATCAATGATATGAATAGGACAAATTAAGAATTCTTCAGCTCATTGTCATTCATATATGAAGCCATAAGTATGATGGCTTTTCTGTTTTTTCTGGGTATTTCATCCTGTGAATTTCTGGACCCTTGCACAGTTACTCTTATTCCTGTCATACATGTTGCTCTTTATGGTCTCTGATTTTGCAATTATACCTGGACACTTTTCTTTCTGCTCTTCCAATTTCAGTTTAAAGCTTTTTTGATCAGAGGAGCATTTTGTCCCTGGCCAAGAACCTGTGATTCCTGTAGCATAAGCCCTGACCCAGAAAGCAAAATCCCATCCTCCATCACCTTAACCAGTTTTTCATTTTCCCTATCTTCTAAAGCCCCAAACTTTCAATCAGAAGTAGTGATGTAAACACCACCTATGCTCCTAAACTCTTCAGTTTCCTGTCCATGATTTTACAATCCTTAGAAATTCCTTCTAGGTTTCTTCTGGGAGTATCATTCATTCCTAAGTGAATCAGCTGGGTTGGATAGTAAGCAGAGGGATTAGAAGCTTTTGGGAGACTATATAGTAAGTTCCAAATGCATGTGCAGGGAAACAATATCCTTCCTTATTGACCAGATCATGTGGACTTCTGAGAGCTTGTCTTCGCATTTCTCCAAAAAGGAATTAACCCCTATAGACACTTTTAAGTCAGACCATGTCACAGGTACACACTTTGAGAAATTATTTTGGCTTGGTACCTCAACCAACTGAAATGAAAAAGGGGTATTTTTTTGAAATCAAAAACATTATAATTGCCACCAACAACAAACCCCCAAAAAACTTAAAAAAGAAAACCTTAAGGTTTCTTCTTCAATGGGAAAATATATTTTAATTTCATCTAAATTAGTAATATGGTGTAGGTAAGGTTATGGACTCATGAGAACTTAGATTTGAATTCCTCTCTGACACTTACTAGTAGGGTGACATTGGGCAAATCAGGGAATTTTTTGAACATTAATTTTCTCTTCTATAAAGTATAGATGATAATAATTATCTGTCTCACAGGACTATTGAGATAAAAATGACATCGTGTATGTTAAGCATTTTAAAACCTCTAAAACACTTTATAAATGCCAGCTATTATTTAATTATTACGTTATAAAAATGAATAGTGTAACAACAAACCAAACTTTAGCACAAGAGTTTTTTTTTTTTAAAGAACAATAGGAAGTGGGCAGGAATATTCCACTACAGTAAGTATTTTTGTTGTCCTATTGGATCCCATTTTAAAGTGAGAGCTGGATAATTTTTATCAGACTTCACTATCTGTATGAACCTGCAGAACTCAGTTTCCTTGTCTATAAAAGGAGGGGGATGGATTATTTGAATTCTAATGTAACTTCTAGCTCAAAATCTATGATTGTATTGTCCATTAAATTTCATTTACATCAGGAGACTTTGACATGCTTTTGCATTAGGGTACCCTTGGAAGGTTAGAGAGACCTATGAACCTTTTTTCAAAATAAAATTTTTAAATGCATAAAAGAATTACAAAGGAAATTGTAGGGATATAGAGTTAGCAAAATATTTTAGAACAAGTTCATAGTTTAAAACTGACTTACATGAATTATTTTATGCCTAAGACATTGCTAGGATTTGGCTGAATATTAAAGCAGTTAAGAATAAAAATAGATTTTTTTGATGCTTTGGCTTTTTATTTAGAAATCTCAGGGGAGATGTAGGATTTGAAGAGATGCTGAACAGGTAGGAGCAGAGAACTTAGGGGGAAAGTCTCCCTTTCTCATCTCCCTTTGAACTCAAATTGCTGACTTTGTTCCATCTTATTGCTTGGCCTACTCAGTATTTCAACTGGTGGCAAATTATGCCTGGGGGCTTTGCAATTTGGAATTTTGGGCAACTCTAGTTGGTTCACTCTCCCTGGCTGAGTGCCTAGATCACATGAATGGAAGGACAATTGGCACCCCCACCAACACTTCAACACTCCCTGCCCCATATCAACCAGCAAGAGCAATAAACACTAGATATTCATGATGAAAACTATAAGGGGCAGAAAGTGGCTGCTGGGCTTCAAGGCTTATTTTAATTCTCTACCTAGAAAAATGGAAATTCTTCCATAAACTTAAATGAAACCATCTCTGTCAGTCAGGTCAGGCTCTCAAAATTAGGCAGAAGTGGGCTGGGCTGTGGAATTAGGTCATGCCACAGCAGCTGTGAGTTGGGAAAGACTGATTGCTCTGTTCAAGTTTTAACTTTAAATCTTTTTTGTGTAGCTCCTTAGCCTGGCAGGTGGCTCACTCTGGGGACTAATCTGGGACCATTCAGTCATGTAGAGTTGCTAATCCCTAGAGGTTAATGATTTAGATGGAACTGATTGTTGTAGTCCAGCAGTTAGAGTGGAGGTGGAGATTAAGAACCAACAGCCAAGTCAAATTGGGATGGAAAGGGAGGGGAAGAGAAGAAAGGAAGCAATCTTGTTGGCAGCTTCAAACCCTTCCTGGCCTGGGGAGCTTCCTCGCCAAAATTAGAGTGCCCTTTGACATTTAACTCCCAGAGAAGGAGAAAGGATTCTTGTTAACAATTCTTCTTGTTCTCCATCTATTAAACACATTAATGATAATGCAGGTTAATTAATCAAGTAACTGTTTAAAAAATCTATTAGAAGAAAGAGAAAATTGAGCCAGAATGTTACTTCTTCCCTGGTGCCAATGTTTGTGTCTAATTTTCAATGTGAGTGTTTAATAGTGTTTTGTTTTTAATAATAAGTGTTTAATGGATTGTTTTGGAGGAGCTAGGTGGCTCAGTAGATTGAGATCTAAACCTAGAGATGGGAGATCCTGAGTTCAAATGTGTCCTCGCTGTGTAACCTTGAGCAAGTCACTTATCCCCAACTGCCTAACTCTTATCATTCTTCTGCTTTTGAACCAATACACAGTATTCATTAAGATATAGGAAGTAAGGGTTTAAAACAATTGTTCTGGATTGAAAAATGAGGACATTTTAATAATAAAATCAGAGATATGAAGCAAATCATCTAGTCTAAGGGTTCTTGAACATTTTTGTGTCATGGACCCCTTTGGCCTCTGGTAAAGTGTATTAAATGGATAAAATTAAATGCAGAGAATTACAAAGGAAACCAATTGTATTAAATATATTGGTCAACATATTTTTTAAAGCTTCTGGCCCCCAGGGAAACAAACTCCTGGTCTAGTTTCCCTGAATTTTTCAAATATTACTGACAATCATTCATCAAATCACATCCAGCAGATCTGGCATCTACAGATGTGGTCATCTGGACCAAGTGATATCCCAAATGTTATATAGCTAATCAGTGGCAAAGGTAGAATTCAAACTTTGAATCTCTCAGCCTCAGTTTCCTCCTTTGTGAAATGGAGAAAAAAATCACACTTTTTTCACAAAGGTGCTATAAAGTTCAAATAAGATAATATGTAGAACCTAGAGCAAACCATAAAACACTATGTAAATGCTAACTATCATTATCCTCTCTATAGAAAACTTCCTTTAATATTTTACTCTTAACTGATCAACTAGCATTTACTAAATACCTACTATATGCCAGGTATGATGTTAAGCACTCAGGATACTAAAAAAGGGAAAATTATCTTAAAATAATAAATAAATAAATAAAAGCGACTTTAAAAATAGAAGCCATATGAATTCTTTCATCTCCTAATTCTGTAACCCTGAATCAATAATGAAAAAATCCCTCAATATCATCAACTACTTTATTTCTCCTACTTTCAAATTTCAGATGAAAATTTGTCTGTTCTTATCAAGGCAATCAAATCCAATTAACATTTATTAAATCCTTACTTTGTGCTAGGCACTGTGCTAAGGGCTGGGTGTACAATTAATAAAAAGAAAGACAGCCCCTTGCCCCCAAGGAGCTCACAATCGAAAGGAGAAACCAACCTCCTTGTGAGTCTGATCCCCTGAAAGGGACCTTAGAGATCATCAAGCTTAGTACTTTCATTTTTCAGATGAAGAAACTGAGCTACAGAGACTTTCCCAATATCCTGAAACTAGTAAATGTTTGAGATTGGATTAGAAGCCCAGATTCCCTGTAGCCATCTCCAGGTCCCTATTCATTATGCCATGCAGCCCTTCAGACTCAGGGGATCTTTTTCTAAGGTTAGATTTAGCCTTATTCTGGTTCAATCCAAGAATACCTCTTTGTCTGTCTGGAATATAGAAAACCTGCCAGGTAGACTTGGTTTTCCTGTTCTCAGGGGAAATCAGAACTGCCTCCTCTAAGAATTAGTATAATGGATCAATCAGGAACTAATCATCTTATCCTTTATTTCAGTGGAAAGGTAAGAGTTCAAAGGGTAGTGTCTGTGGGGCAGAGCTAAAATATAGATCCAGTAGGTTAAAAAAAAGAATAAATTTAAAAAATCAGTTCCTATTAATCATGTACTGGCTAAATAACTTACCATTCCCAATAATGGAAGGCAAGCAGATACTTCATGGGAGTGCAATGTAATGGAAAATGTGCTGATCATAACTATAAATCTGAATCTTACCTTTGACCACATTAGCTGTGTGACCACAAGGCCACTTAAAAAAACCCAACCTTTTCTGAACCTCAGTTTCTTCTTCTGTAAAATGAGACTATTAATAGCATACACCTCACACAATTGAGATTACATATATACATAGCTTTGAAAACCTCTAAAATGCTCTATAAATTATTATGAAAGTCCAGGAAATACAAAAAATGCAAAAAATATAAAAAAATCCAGGAAATACAAAAGGGCAAAGAAAGCTTTTTGCTCACTTAAAAATACAATAAAACATTAATCCTAAAGTATAGAAAGAGAAGCCAGCATGATGTAGTGGAAAGGAGTCTCGATCTGAAATGGAGAGGGCCTTACTTTTAATCCTCATCCTTCCATTTCTATCTGTGGGAAAATCATTTCCTCTTTTTTTTTTGGACCTGAGTTTCCTGTTCTTTCTTGTATCTTGTATAAGACTGCAGTTATCCCCAGTAAACCTTATCTTATTATACTTAATCAATTGATAAAAATATGAAGAGTTTATAGCTTAAAACTGTCATTTGTAATGTCAAGACATGATACTAAGCAATATATAAAATGTTTGGGTTTTTTTTAATCCTCCAAAGGTATGTGGCATCCTATGTTCACATTCAAGTTCCAAAAATCTCTTTGGATTCACCACTGATTTAAAATGCCTGTTCATGAGCCACCACTTCCTTTTGAATCTCCCCTTCTTCTCTAGTAATAATTAATTAGGTGACTTCATAGAAAATCAAAAGGATGTTTGCTTTAAAAAGAAAATACAAGGTCAATAACAAAGAATTGGGATCAAGCAACAAATTCCATAATCACCAATTTCCTAAAACTATATCCTCCCACACTTTAGTCCTAGAAGAGTTTGAGGCCACTCATCCCAGCTCCCTGTGTGAGCTTATCAAAACAGTGTAGAAAGTTATGAGATCAACAGGATGTTAATGACTTGCCTATTAGATGAACACAGATGCCTCAAAGTCTGATGAATCCTGGGGTTTCTAAGTACAAAGTGTAAAAAAGGCATGCTTGAGGGAAAGCCTACTGCTAATAATAGCAGGAGTTCAGTACAACTTTGGGCAGCATCCCGGCTCCTCATACATCTTGGTCCCCTCTCCTTTCTTGTTCTCTTTGTTCAATCCCTACCCATCAACTGTGCCTTGTTCTTGTCTTTCTCATACAATTTCACACCCAGGTACACACTCCAGATTCTCCCAGAATCTGTACCGAGCTATTACCCCTACTAAGTTCACCCTAAGAGTGTTGGGAATATAGTTTCCAAAGTGGCAAGGACCCCCTCACAGGCATTTCTGATTTGGTTGAATATTAGATTGTAGTTTAGATGAGAAACTCTGGATTGGCAGCATCAGTAAACCCAAGTGGCTGGACCACCTTCTTTGCTGAATCAAAGGGAAGTAGGTAAAGCAGAAAGAGCCTTCATTTTCGCAATTCTCTCATGGGATCTTCCTCCGCTATCATTTTAGAGAGGCTAGTAGATCTCGAGGTGAGCGTTGCCACTTTGCTTTAGCACAAGACCTGACGAGAGTTGGGGTCTTCCAAATGGAAGTAAAGTTTGCACGCCTGAGGTCCTTCTGGATGTATAGATTATTTAAATGCTAATTTGCCTCCTAATGTGAGAATTGGTTGTTAACTGCCACTCATTTATGCCAGCCTATGTGGATTTTCAGTAGGGTTTAGAAATGATTCTGTAAGGGCTTTTATGCTTCCCTGATAAGAAATTCTAAGCATGCCACAAACTCGGGCTACAATATATCAGCACAGAGGGAGAGCACCCCGGCTAACACTTAGTAGCCATTTAAAAATATCTTCTCCCTCCCCGCTCCTCTTTCTTCGCTGCGGTTCCTTAGAATCAAGCCTTTAAAAGGAAGCTATCCAGGCAGAAGAGAGAGGAGAAAAGCTGGGCGAAAGAGGTGTCAGAGCAGAAGCTGCATGAGCAGAAAGGATAGGGGGGGTCAGCTAAGGAAATCAGAGGGAGCAGGAATGGGGGAGGAAAAGAAGGAACACTGCGAATGGAGGGAAAGTCAGAAGAGAGGGGAGGTCTGGAAGGAAAGGGAGAGAATGGAGGAGTCATGCTGAATACTAAAAAGAGGTGAGGGGAATGGATAAGCAAATAAGAATTTTTTAAAGGGATTTATTATTTTTTAAAGAGGAATTTGCTGCTATTTTCTTTAATTGTTTAATTGGAGTTTTCTGAAGACCATGACATTTTCAAGCTAAAAGATATTGTTAAAAACAACCAACTGTGAGAGTATGAAGTGTGTGTATGTGTGTCTGTGTGTGTGTCTGTGAGGACATAGGGAGGAGGGAAGTTTGGAGACAGACAGAGAGAGAGAGAGAGAGAGAGAGAGAGAGAGAGAGAGAGAGAGAGAGAGAGAGACAGACAGACAGAGAAAGACAGAGAGACATAGAGACAGAGGGAGAGGGAGAGGGAGAAAAAGAGTTTTTTTCAGGGGATGAAGTAGAATCACAGAGGCTCACAAATTGCAAGGGATCTTAGAGATTAACTATTCCAACCTGTATGTACCCAAACAGGAATTTTCTTTATACCTTCTATGGTAAGTAGACAAGAACCTGTTTGAATGCTCCTAGTGAGGAAAGGGCAGGGAGATGGTGAAATAGATGGAGAGCCCTGCCCAGTCAGAAAGACATCTTTCTGAGTTCAAATTTGGCTTCAGATACTTAGTAAATTACATGATCCTTGGCAAGTCACTATATCTCGTTTACCTCAGTTTCCTCATCTATAAAATGAGCTGGATAAGGAAATGGCAAACTACTCCAGGATCTTTGCTAAGAAAACCCCAAATGGGATTGTTGGAGGAGTTGGCACAACTGAAAGCAATTCAAAAACCAAAAAAAATGAAAAAGGATAGACTACTTTCCCTGGAAGCCTATTACATTTTGGGATAGCATTAATAGTTAGGAAAGTTTTCCTTACAAGCAAGCGGAAATCTGCCTCTTTGGAACCTCCATTTCCCCTTGTTTAATTCCTAGGACCAAGCAGTCTTCTTTTAAATTACGTGACAGTTTTTTCCATGCTACAGATGCTTTATTTCCTTTATTTGAGGGTATAAGAATGATGAAACATTCAGAAACTTTCTGTGACTGAGGATAATCCCACCTAATCTTGCTTCCTCAAATCCTAGGGGCCTCAAAGAATGATATAACATCTAAATTCCTTGAGTACTAAACCTTTTGACCTCTGGTAATCTCAGTAAATTCAAGATAGTTTTAAGCACAGGCTCCCTTTAGTATACTGGTAAGATCATAGAATCCTAGTATGACAAACTTAGAATATATGTATATGTATATATATATATATATAATATAGAACATATATCATGTTTTATATATGTACACATATCTATCTATCTATCTATCTTTCTATAAATATATAGATATAAATATAATCATTCTACTCTTGCATTTTACAGGTGAGGAAAATGAAATACAAAAAAGAGATATATTTCATTCAGTTATGTAGACGGCCAAGCCAAAGCTAGTCCCCACAAGCCTAGAAAGAAAAGAATACCAAGGAGAAGAAGGTGACCAATTATGTCAAGGTTGCTAAGAAGTGAACAGTAATCAGAATTGGGAAAAAGCATCGTATTTGGCAATTAAGGCATCACTGGTAACTTTAGAGAAAGCATTTTTGTTGGAATGATAAAATTTTGGTGAAATGATGAAATAAGAAGCTGGGTTGTAAGGGATAACTTTAAGAAGAAAATGAGAAGAGAGAAAGTGGTAGACTGTCTTTACAATGATTTTGATCACAAAGGACAGAAGAGATATAGGACCATAGTTATCAGGGATGGAAGGATCAAGCAAGGATTTATTGAAAATGGGAAAGACATGGGCATGTGGGTAGGCATTTGAGAATGGGCCAGTAGACAGTGAGAGATTAAAAATAAATGATAGAGTGGAGAATGACAAAGTGAGGAATCTGTTGAAGATAGAATGAAATGAGAATACTTGTGTAGGTAGAGGGGTTTTCTGTATTAAGAAGTAGGCAAACTATTTGTGTGAGATGTGGGTAATGGAGGTGATATTGGCATAAGGTATCTGAATGATATGAAATGAGGAAGAAGAGGGAAGATAGTGATCATGGTGAATGGTCTTATGATTTTTGGTAAAATATAAGGTCCTCAGCTGAGAAAGAGTGAGAATCTCCCAGAGGGATTTGAGGAAGGATAAAAAGATTTGGAAGACCTGTGTAGAGAGTGGGATAATGAGTTAAATTTTTAAATTTAAAATGTATTTAGAATATTTTTCCATGGATACATAGTTCATGATCCCCCCAACCCCCGCTTTCTCCTCCCTCATCCCAAGGCTGACAAGCAGTTCCACTGGGTTATAAAAGTATCATTATTCAAAACCCATTTCCATGTTATTCATATTTGCATTAGAGTGATCCTTTAACATCAAAACCCTAATCATATCCCTATTGTACTATGTGATCAATTGTATATTTTTCTAATGCATTTCTGGTTCCACAGTTTTTTCTCTGGATGTAGATAGCGTTCTTTCTCTTAGGTTCCTCTGGATTGTCCTGGGTCATTGCATTGCTACTGGTAGAAAAGTTCATTACATTGGATTGTGCCATAATGTATCAGTCTTTGTGTACAATATTTTCCTTCTTCTGCTCCTTTCACTCTGCATCAATTCCTGAAAGTCGTTCCAGTTCACATGAATTTCCTCTGTTTCTTTATTCTTTTGAGCACAATAATCTTCCATCACCAACATATACCACAATTTATTCAATCATTCCTCAATCAATGGACACCCTCTCATTTTCCAATTTTTTGCCACCACAAAGAAAGTGGCTATGAATATTTTTGTATAAGTCTTTTTCCTTATTATCTCTTTGGGAGGATCATGAGTTTATAAGAAGGTGTAGTAGGCTTACCTAGAAGCAGTGAGAGTCAGGTTGAGGTTGTATAATATAATTTTGTTGTTAACCCAGGCAGAATAGTTGCATGGCTTTCTCCACTTTCATTCAACATCAGATGTGAAGGAGTGAGAGGCAAGGAAGAGTAAGGATCCTCCAAGTCTGATCTGAAGTTAGGTGGGCTGGGTTCAAATCCTACTTCTGCCGTTGCTCCCTGTCTGATCTTTGGCAAATCACTTTCTTTGACTGTCAATTTCCTTCTTTGTAAAATCAGGGAGTCAGACTAGATGATCTCTAAGGTCTTTCTGAGCTCAGCATCAATTATCAAAAAAAATAATGTGAACCCTATGAAATTTTTAGCCTCTGATTTCTCTATGCTCTGTACCTGATTTTTATTCTTCATTCAGTTCATTTAAATTTAACAAACACTTAAAAGGCAGCATGCCATAGTAGAAAGAGAGCTGGCTTGGAGTCAGGATGGATCTCCTTTCCATATTACCTCCTGACACTCATTAGTTCTGTAACTGTGGATTGATCATTTATTCTCAAGTTTATTTTCATTTGGAAAATGGGATAATACTTCCTCCTTTGAAGGGCTATAAAAATCAAAGGAGATCTTTCACAAAAGCACATTTTAAAGGGTTTTAGGTACTGACACATCCTGGAATTTGTAATTCAAAGGGAATTTATATAGTGCTTACTAAATGCCAGGTAGTTTACAAATATTATCTCTTGATACTCACAACAACCCAGGGAAGTAGGTACTATTATCATGTCTATTTTACAGCTGAGGAAACTGAAGCAAACAAGGTTAATGATTTGCTCAGGATCATCTAGCTGATTTGAACTCAGGTCTTACTGATTCCAGGCCAAGAGCTCTATCTACTGTACTACCTAGCTGCCTCACATTATCTTTCAACCAGAAGAGTTGGAACGATGGAGATTTTTAATATGAGAGTCTCATCCTAGAGTTCTTTTTATTTCATTTTATCTTAAATTTATTTATCTTTAAATATTTTTCTATGTTTCCATGATTAATTTTCTTTCCTTCCCTTCCCTTCCCCCCTCCCAGAGCCAACAAGCAATTCCACTGGGTTGTACAAATGTCACTTGATACCTATTTCCATTTTATTCATTTTTGCTATTGAGTGATTTTTTAAGGCCTAAACCCCAAAAGATATACCTATATAAACATAGTGATGTCATATATTTTGCTTTTGCATTTTTACTCCCATAGTTCTTTCTCTCAATGTGGATAACATTCTTTTACATAATTCCTTTGGGAGTGTCCTGGCTTGTTGCATTGCTACTAGTAGCAAAGTCCATTATGTTGGATTTTTCTATAATGTTTTACTTTCTAAGTACAATGTTCTCTTGGTTCTGCTCATTTCGCTCTGCATTACTTTATTGAAGTCCTTCTAGTTCATGTGGAAAGCCTCCAGATCATCAATTCTCACAGCATAATAGTGTTCCATCACCATTATATACCACAATTTGTTCAGCCATTCCCCATTCGAGGGACACCACCTCATTTTCCAATTTTTTGCCACCACAAAGAGTGTGACTGTGAATCTAGAGTTCTTAAAGAGACACAAAGACTATAAGAGACAGAAAGAAGGAATACTTCAGAGCTTAGCCAAGAAGAATTGGTGGCACTTGGGAAACAGGCTGAAGAAGAACCTAAAAATGGAGATTTGTTATGATAGGCAGAGAAGGGAAAGATCTAGGAGCGTGATTGACCCCAATAGATGTCTCACCCTAGAGACTTAGACCAAAGTTTTCCGTGTTACTAATCTCTTCAAGAACTGAGGGAAGTTCCAAGAAAAGTTCTCTCCTTCCTAGTTTACTCTCTGGGTACTGGTTAACAGATTCTTTTTCTTTACTCACCCTGAGCAATGTAATTTTTTTCTTTTTTGGTCTCAAACATAAAGAAGCCAAAGATTAGCTAGAGAGAAACATAAAGTGAAATTAGGATAGAGAGACAGACTGTTTTCTAAATCTTAAGAATTTATTCCCAACTTTTCATTTACTATAAATTTCTTAAAGCTACAGAGGAGGGAACTATGAGGACTTTGGAATGGGGGATAAGAAAGGGTCATTTTATTACCCCTCAGCTAAGAGAAAAGCCTAATTGTAAAAAAAAGTATGACTTATCAGGTCTTCAGAGACAAAGAGTAACATTGAGAGAAGATTTTGACCAGTATTGGCGGACTGTCTATATCATCTATAGCAAAACTCACATAAATCAGTGTTATAAATGTAAAGAATTTTAAAGACATTTAAATGGTGTAGTTATATGTTATTTCTACTTATGAAGGTCCTATCATCTATACAACACTTTGCTAATTGCCAAAAGAATGGAGATCTGCTGAATGCTGTGTGTGTGTGTGTGTGTGTGTGTGTGTATTTGTGTATGAATGCATACAGATATATGTGTATGATATACATATATATGTGTATATATATATACATATATATTTTCTGGTCAAGTAATTTAAAGCTTCTTAGACTTCAGTTTTTTCAATCTATAAGATAATAAGTTTGGACTAGAAGGTCTCTGTGGTTTATACCAGCTCCTTATCTAATGAAAGCTCCTGCCTCCCCAAATAATTGTAGGGACATTTTGAGTGGACATGTTAAAGTTGACTCTTCAGAAAATTCACTGTTTCAGGAGCCATTGTTGATTTTTAATAATATGTTTATTTTAAAAACATGTAGAATCTGTTCAACTTCTTTCCCAGTTGAGCAAATAAAATTAACAAAAAATTATCATCACAAGAATACATAGTCCAGCTAAACAAATTCTTATATTGGCCATGTTTGAAAATGTCTATCTTGTTTCTGCATTTTAAAATCATCCTGTCTCTTGTAGGAGGTGGGCAAGTAGAGTGTTTCATCTTCAATCTTCTCAACTTGTGGTTTATCATTTTCAGCAGTTACTCTTCTGTGTTATTTGAGAGGTGAATGTTCATTTACTCAAACAATTACTCATAAACCTTGTTTACTTTAGTCCAGTCTGAAAATGAAGGATTGGATTTCTTCCCCTATGTTGAAAAAACTTGCATCGCTTTGAATCTGATATCATGCTCCCACCTCTATTAAATTTTCCTTAATTCCTTATGCCTTTTTAATTTCTGCCTATGCTGACTTATCATCTATTTTCCATTGCATTTAGATCTGTCATTGTTCTATACAGGACCTATTTAATAATCAAAACTAGTGCACTTGGGAGCATTATTTATGGTACTGAGATACTTAATTATTATTAGTTTTTGGCAAATCATTAGATTTTCTGACTCAGTAATTTTGCTGCTGAAAGAGCAAATCAATGTATGTATGTATGTATGTATGTATGTATGAATGGATGAAAATATATTCCTTAAACTACTATGTGCTAAGTAATATAGATAAGAAAACAAAAGCAGCCAAGAATCCTCTAGTAGCTTACCTTCTAATAGTACCCTTCTTTAGTGAGCCTTGCTCACTGGACCCAAGGTATTTTATATGGTCATCCCTCCTTATATTACAGTTCACTTATCTCAGCTTCATTGTATCATGTTTTTTTTAATATAATTCTACATTGCAGAGATTTTGCTATATCATGGGATTTTTTGGATGAATACCATACTGTACACAATGGAAATGCATTATGCCACTACCACTTGTGCAAGTGAGCCAAGCGAGATTGTACATGGGACACTATTGGCTGATGGAATGAAAGGCGATCAACCACAGCTCTGTGTTCTGTATCTTGGGCGTTGATTAGCTCAGTGTTTAAAGGAGTGTTGGAAAGGTTAATCAGAGTGTGGAAAAGGTTTATAGGAGAGTGGGAAAGATTTATAAAACCTTAAAATATATAAATAATATAAATGTAATGCCACTACTACTTCATGGATATTCACCTATTGTGGGGGTCTCTGGACCATAACTCCCACTATAGGTGAGGTATCACTGTATTCATTTTGCTCAGCTGCTGACTATCTATCCCTTTCTTCTCTTCGGCAAAATTTATCTGAGACAAAGAGATTACATATATATATATATATATATATATAT
>NC_058133.1:442824623-442834188 GCF_016433145.1 Gracilinanus agilis | reverse complement strand
ATATATATATATATATATATATATATATATATATATATATATATATATATATATAAGATTTGGGGTTTTGGATTTGGGGTTTCTTGAAATATTCACCTTAGCACTAATTTAGACTAATATAATGTCTTGCATTGTAACTTTATTATTTTATGTATGCATATATTCTCTTTCCAATTATATTATATATTCTTCATGAGTATTATCCAGGTCCTCTGTATTACATCTCTTACCACCCCCCAAGACATTGAATATACTGATATACGTATAGTCCGTATTTTGATTAAATCATGGTCTCACTGAGGCAAGTTCTTCCCTTGATGAATAGGATTCACAACCCCCTCCCAAGTGATGGCCAAGAAATTTTCCCTCTAGCCAACATTCTAATGACTATCATCTTTGTACTAAGCTGAGATAGTAGATAGACTTTCATTAGGATAGCACTTGGAAACTTTTGAGCTACTAAAGATCAAGGTACCCAAGCATAGCCTTCAAGGACTTAAGGTCCTATCCATAAAGAAGGCCTTCCATAAGTACTTACTGTCTTAAATTAGGCTAGATGCCCAGCTGTAATGCCTGAGTATGATTATTCCCTTTCAGATAACCTTTTTTGCCAGTATTTTCTTTCAGGGAATTATTTTAGTCCTCTTGGGCACCTACAGGATTTTTCCTTCCCTCTAACTGAAGGACTTAAGCACACTTGGTGCTTTCTTTCAATTAATGCTAATGGCAGGGTTTCTAGGAAGGGGAAAAAACCTCTAAGTAAGGATATGAGAGCTATATTTTATTAAAAAGTAATCTGGAGCTTATCTAGCTCCTTCAATATCTAATTTCTAATGACGCTATTTGAATATTTTCCCCAGCAGCATCCCTACGGTTCCAATATCAGGGGATCCCTGAGCTTCATGCTCACCTCTTGCCGAGTGACATGTGCAGAGCACATAACAAATTTACTTTTTTTCTCTCCTTCTATCCCCTGATCTGTTGCTCTTTGCCACTTCTGCATATTCATGAGGGTGAGGGTTGGGGGAATCAGCCATGGTCTACTCTCTCTCTCTCTCTCTCTCTCTCTTCTCTCTCTCTCTCTCTCTCTCATCAAACTTTTCTTCCTTTTCCAATTTCTCTCATCCTTCTTGCTTTTTATATGAGCTTAGATCCATGTTGGTGAACCTATGACATGTGAGCCATAGCATGCTTGGAGGGGTCTGCTTCCTTCCTCCTCTCCATTCACCAGAGGTTTCTCACATGACCTGCCCCTCTGCCCAGTAGCCCAATGGGAGTGCTTCGTCCCTCCCCATCTGGGGGTAAGGTGGAGGGCTCACATGAAGCATAATGATTGCAGTTTGGGCACTCGGTCTCTAAAATTTCTAAAAGGTTTGCCATTACTGGCCTAGAGTAATCATTTAAGAAAATCTTAATCTAGGGAGGGAGGGTGGGCAGGCAGAGAAAGAGACAGACAGAGAGACAGATAAATATCTTTAATTTAAGAAGCACAAAAATAAATAGTCATGTATGGCAGATTCTAATGACAATTCTCACTGTGGTTTTTGTTTGTTTGTTTGTTTGTTGTTTTGTTTGTTTGTTTATCTTGATTCCCTTTGCTCTTCAGTATAGAGGTGAGTGAATTTGTAGGACTAAATTTTTTTTGGGGGAAGAAATTTCTTCTTTTTCTAAACAAAGGATGCTCTCTCTCAAGTGGTTATTTCCTGAAACTAATAGAATGGTTATTTACAACTTCATTACTTAGCATTTACCTGTAAGTTCATGCTTACAAAGTGTTTTGTATTCATTTCCATTCATTTGTCTGGATCTTTTCTTGATAAGACAAGTTTGTGTCTCTCATCCATTTTTGTCTTTTTATCATCAGGTCCTAGCCAAAATCCTTTGCATAAAGTAGGCACAGATTAACTGCTTGTTGAACAGAACTGAATTAAATTACATTGGATTAAATCTTCATATGACAGAGGGACACTGGCACAGAGGAAAAGTAACCATTACAATCAGGAGTCCTTGCAAAGACACAATGTTCTAGGGATAAAAAGACAAAATTGCAATTTTCCTTGCCCTAAAAAAACTGCCATTCCATTTCCATTTAACCCTGATTCTTCGAGACCTTTCTTAATGCTACATCAATTAAATTCATGAATAATTTGAGCAATCGTTCTATGCAAGGCACCATACTAGATTCTATGAAAGACATAAAAGAATAGATGCTGTGTACCATAATTCCTTGGTCCTTAAGGGGAGCTAGGAGATACAGAGGCTAGAGTACTGGACTTAGACTCAGGAAGACCTGAGTTCAGATCCAGCTTCAGAAACTAGCTCTTTGATCCCGGGCAATTCACTTAATTTCTGTCTGCCTCAAAAATAACAGCAGTTCCCTATCTCAGAAGGTTATTGTTAGGCTTGAAAATAAGGGCAAGCTGTAGTAATCTGTGCAGACTGAAGTCAGCTTTGAATGATCTTGTAGGACCTTGTTTTACTTGAACTCAACACCCACGAATTCAAGTAAATGCATTATCAATAAAAAAGACAAAAATAAGTAAAATAAACATTTTAATTATATGTTAAATTTGCACTATTTTCTCAAGCGCTATAAAGTCTCACAGTAATTTTGTTTAATCATGCTCATTCCTGCTCTGAGAAGAGTTAATATGAGTTGTTACATTGCTTTGTGACAACATTAGTTCTCGTATCAGCCTTTGTCTTGGAGTTGTAGCTTGTAACAAGTCATGCCCCCCTTAGAGCAGATGAGCCTAAGAAAAGTCATAGTGACTAGATATGTTCATATAAGAAATACTTAGTAAATAATGGGTTTTGCTATTATGTACAAATTTCAGTTTACATGAACAGTCTTTGAATGTATTGGTTGAGTAAAATGAAGTCCTACTGTAGTCTTTTAGATAAAGTTGGAATTGGTGGCTGAGATAAAATTATATCTTAGAAAACTGAAACTCCAATTTACTTGTGAGAATATTGGGAGGGGCTGACCCATATTAGATGCTCTGATCTGATTCTCCTAGGGGAAGCTGTAGTGCCAGTGTTACTGCCAAATGATTTCCATGACTGAATCCATAGGAATTTTGATGATCCCAAGGTATTCCAAGGACTTCATCCCCACTGAATGCTCCAGTCTAGTCCAGTGTTATGGATTTAGTGAGAGTCCATTGAAAATCAGTATTGCCTTTCCATTGGCTGCAGTGAATCCCATGAATTTCTGGCTATTGTGGGTGATAAGACAGTATTTGTCCTGAAAGTATTCAACATGATTGTGCTATAGGTAGACTTACACATCTTCAATATCTCCCTATTGCCTCAAGGATAAAACACAATATTTTTACCCAACTGAAAGACTGGCTCCTGGCTACCTTTTCAAATTTTTTTTTCATCTCATTCTTCCTGATGTTCTTTTCTGTTCCAGTCAAAGTGGTCTGGTACTGTTCTCCACATATGATCTCCCATCCACCACTGCCTGTGGCTAGATAGCATTCTCTCCATATCTTCACCTGGTACAATTTCTATCTTCCATTAAAATACCCGGTGAAAAATGAAATAATGATTATACTAATCACATGGACCAACTTGAGTTTCCATTTTTTTCCAGAGATTCCTGACTATGGAATAAGGCTAATTCCTGGAACAATAACTTGATTGTATCTGGGCCTGAACTGAAAACAATTCATGGAACTTTTCCTTGGTATGATGATCATTATCTCATCAAGAAGGGCTCCAGAGATTTCTAGATAAAACAACCATTATCATCTCATCTCCTTGAAACCCCCAAATTCACTCCAAGAACTTAATGTTAAGAATTTGCTGATATACTCTGTCCCTTAAGCAATAATCTTGTTTTTTCTTTTTCTCTTTTTCATCTTTCAAACAATAAAAGCTGGTTAATTTTTGTATCTAATGAGGTCTTTTCCTTAGGAAAGTGGTTCCCACATGCGTGCTCATTCTGCTGAAAAGAATATATTAAATACTCTATGCTTCTTCAGTTTTTAAAGTCTTTCTCTCACTCAGTTCAAGTCTGGTTCGGTGGGTCAGACACTCAGGAAGATAGTGGGTTGACAACCTCTTAGGTGTCATCTCCTGAGAGATCTTGCCTGATCTTAATTATTAGCACTCTATTCTTGAAATAATATTGATGTGTTTTATATTTATGCACTTTTAATTTCCCACCAGTTTGTATTCCTCTGGACATCATGCTCCAAAAATGTCTTCACCTTGGAAGATCTAGAGAGTGGAGGGTGTCTTCATATCCCTCCTCTCCACCAACACATACCTTTTCATTTTCCTTTCATGTATTGTCTTCCCCTTTAGAATGTAAGCTCCTTGAGGCAGGAACTTCATTTTAACTTCTGTTTGTATTCCCACAATTTAGCATAGTTCCTGACACACAGTAAGCTTTGATAAATACATGGTGACTTCTATGTAGATATATTGTATTGCATTATGTCAGATGTATGTTCTATGTAGATATATTGTATTGCATTATGTCAGAAGTATGTCTTATTCCCCAATGGAAGGTAAGTTCAGTGTTCCAACTGGTCTTAGTTTCCCCAACACCTAGTATATTTCATTACACATAGTAGGTTCTTAATGAATGGTTTCTTAAATTGAATAAGACCCCAACTTTAAAGGAAAACTGTTTCAGATCCAAGAGCATTTTGGTTTGGGGTTATTACAAGTTCTATACTCAGATACACGTCAAACAAATGGAGAAAAGTAGTGGTTAGCATTTGTTTAACAAAAGCCAAATGTTGTGCTTGTGTTAATAACATATCTACATTCAAGATTCTTCACAAAAAGATAGTGTCAAAAGGGCTTACGGCCTTTGGGCTATAATGTGACAGCTTGGAAATTTTCATTTTAGAAAACAAAGCTGCTTTCTTTTAAAATGAGTAGAAAATGAGCAGTTCAAAAAATATCCAAACTGACTTAATTGTATTAAGTCATTAAAACATATTATTTTTGCCTTGTATTCTAAGTTATGTTCCACCCTCTTCCCCCTTCCCCCATTAAAAAAAAAAGCTTCTACCTATATTTTTGAAATGCCCATTTTGGTAAAATAAACATCCTCATTGTTGCCACCTGCATTCTAAAAATAAATGATGGAAATGGAAGTTTTTCTTCTGCAGCTTATGAAACTACAGAAGTGAGCCCTCTTTATACCTCATCTGAAATGGGAATTGAATCCTCTTCTGAGCCAGCTGTAAACTGTAAAGGAAAAGAGCTCTGTACTTCCGTTCCTCCCCCATATTTATTTCTTTACTTCTCCCTATGTTGTCAGTTGTTTTGCTTAGACGGAAAACTGCCTATATAGTGCTCTCTTTCTGAAGACTCTACTCATCCTTGGCCAAATTCTATTCTTTGTAGGCAGTTTGCCTTCCTGGGAGCAACAGGGATGACTCCTGGTGGAATATATATATATACTTGAATGCTGTCCAGTCCCATAGCCCTTTGGTCCCTGGTCCCTTAGTCCTTTTTGTCAGAGCCATAACTAGGGTGGAGTGACTTGGGTTTTGTACCAGGATGGTGGGGGAATAGGGAATGCAATTTACTGCATTACTATCTTAAATGCTGTCTATATTAGAGTTATGGTAAATTAAGCAAAAAATATAAAACACCTACTATATAACGGCACTGTGCCAGGACCTGAAGCACAAATAATGAACAAATCAGTACTCATTAAATATTTTACTGCCAACTGCATATGCAATTATTATTTAATTCAGTACAATTAAATAAATTACAAGGAAATGACTACCATGAGCTTTGCATTAGTTCTACTAAAGTAAAAATGAAATAATCTCTACCCTGAAGTAGATGATAATGCATTGGGGGGAAACAACATGTGTATTTTAAGATACTATGTTAGGTATTAGGGACAAAGAGAGGACAAAGATGAATAAAACATCATTTTTGTTTTTCAGTAGTTTCAGACTCTTTGGGACCTCATTTGGTTTTCTTGGCAAAGCTCCTGTCGTCATTTTCCATTTCCTTCTTCAACTTATTTTACAGATGAATAAACTGAGGCAAACATAGTGAAAGGACTTACCCAAGGTTATGTTTCTGGTAAGTGTCTGAGACCAGATTTGAACTCAGGAAGATGTATCTTCTTGATTCTAGATCTGGCACTCTATCCACTGTACCACCTACCAGCCCCTGTAAAACACCATTCTTACTATCAAAGCCAAATGAAACCACTTGGAGAGATTAGGCTTATTAGTATTTAATTGTTAGCTGACCCTTTGCATAAAGTATTTAGACACTAGAGGAAGTTAGTAATGTCACATACAAATTGATATTCAGTCTAAAGCCAGGGTTCTTATTCTGGAGTCTGTTAACTACCAAGATATTTGTGCATGTTTAAAGGGTTTCTTTAACTTGGAAAGAAAAACAGTTTAAGTTTTTATTTTCATTACTCTAACTGGAATTTAGTATTTCATTCAATTAGGATTGTTGGCCACAAAACATTATTCTGAAAAGACTTCACCAGATATTCAGTGGGGTCAAAATTCACACACACACACACACACACACACACACACACACACACACACACACACACCACACACACACATCCTGTAACCTTTTTTGTGTTATGGACTTCTTTGGCAGTTTGGTGGAGTCTATGCACTCCTCATAAATTATAAATATGCAAAATAAATGCATAGGATAACAAAGGGAAAAGGGTTAAGCTAAAATAAAGGTTTAATTCTTACCCCAGATTAAGAACCCTTGATCTGGTTCTTGTTAAGAAATAAGAATGACAGAATACAAGTATTGGAAGAGAACTAAGAGGCCATTTTGTCAAACACATAACTACAAAGGAATCCCCTTTTAGATATCCCCCACAGTTTTTAGCCTTTGCATGAAGAACTCGAATGAGAGAGTCATAAAATTCGAATTGAAAGGGACTTTAGAGATCATTTTCCCTTCTCTTCTTCCCTTCTTTATGCCACTTAAACCTTTTTTGTTTTTAAGTAATAAATAATTCTTATTTCCACCCATATGAATGGAGAGATCACTTTCTATAAGATGTTCAATATTTTCAATGATTAATCTTAAGTCGTTGGCATGAATACAGAACTTAATTTTCCATAATGTTTGGGCCTAAAGAACATCATTTTTCTGGGAGATTTTTCTGGATCATATTTCTAAGAAGGGTTTTCATGAGTTCACACATCATATGAAAGCTCTAATGTAAAGTTCAACAGATTATGGGAAGTTTAGGAAACAGAGTCACTGGGAGCCAGAGAGAGCAAACAAAGTGAAGCAAGCTTGGGGGGACTAAGGTGGGAGCAGAAAAACTCCCTGTAGTCATATGTCCATGCCATCTTTAATAAAGTAGGGTCATCGTACTTCAGATGTCAGTTAAGAGTCTTTAGCCATTCTTTTATTTGCTTTAAGAAACATAAAGTGGTGATGGAATACTATTGTGCTAAAAGGAATAATAAACTGGAGGAGTTCCAGGTGAACTGGAGAGACCTCCAGGAACTGATGCAGAGCGAAAGGAGCAGAACATTGTACACAGAGACTGATATACTGTGGTAAAATTCGAATACAATGGACTTCTGTACCAGCAGAAAGCAATGACATAGGACAGCTCTGAGGGATTTATGGTAAAGAACGCTACCCACATTCAGAGGAAGGACTGCAGGAGAGGAAACACATAAGAAAAACAAATGCTTGAAAGCATGGGCTGAGGAAGACATGATTGGGGATGTGGACTCGAAACTACCACACCAATGCAACTACCAACAATTTGGAAATAGGTCTTGAACAAGGACACATGTTAAAACCAGTGGAAATGTGCAGCGGCTATGGGTGGGGGGACAGCGGGGGGTGAAGGGGAAAGTAGGAGCTTGAATCATGTAACCATGTCAAAAATGAATATTAATAAGTGGTTTAAAAAATAAAAGAAACCTAAAGGACAGCTAAGTGGCACAGTGGATAGAGCACCAGGTCTGGAGTTGGGAAGACCTGGGTTTAAGCTTAGCCTGGGACATTTAGTTGTGTGATCCTGGACGAATCACTTGACAGGGATTGCCTAGTTCTTGTCCTTCCATCTTAGAGTTGTCATTAAGACAGAAAAGTAAGGATTAAAAAAAAACACAATAAAGAAACTCTAGGAGCCATATAAACTTACATTCCAAACATTTGCCAATGGAACCAGTGGTCTTTAAGTGACTGTGTCCTTCTGCCTTGCTAAGAATGAAAGGAATTCAAGGAGAATACAATCATAACTTCTCTAGAGGTAGAGAAGATTGTGTTTGAGCAGCAAAAGATATTTTTGGCTTTGATGGTCTTTTTATTTACATTCTTCCAAGTCTTAATTAAGTGCTTTGCTGTTGGAGCTATGTGTCTCTTCTTTGGTTTAATAAAAGAGAAAATTTACGTAGATTAAAATAGCTATTTGGAACCTGGGAGTAGCAAGGGGTACTACGTTTAAATTATATCTTGGAGTCAAGAGTGTATCATGTACATACATGGGAGACAGAATATTAGAGTGGAGAAAAGGAGTCACAGGACCTGAGTTTGAATGCTAACTTTCACTTAGTTCTTATGTGACCTGACTGCAAAGTCATTTACAGTTTCTTCATCTGTGAAATGAGGGTGTTGGCCAGGATGCCGTCCGAGGTCCCTTCTGTCCCCTAAAGTACGATCTTCTGATCCCTACCTATCAAAGACGTGAAGATAACAAAGAAGATGTGAATGGGCCTCTATATAAATAGCTACAGAAAAGCAAGTAAGCAAGCAAGCTTCTGCTTTTCTCTTGGTAGATCACACTCGGCATCCATATGTACACAATCATGGTGCGATCTAGACAGATAGGGCCTTTGCAATTTTCGATAATGAAGGTTTTTGCTTAAACATAAAAATGTTATTTTTTTTCCTCAGAATTTTTCAGTGAAGAGGTTTGGGGGGCAAAGGGTGGGGAGTGGGAAGAAGATATTTCCCCCCTGCACTCTGGCAGCAGCACAAAGGACACCATTATAATTATGCCACCTGGTGGCCACTGATTGTTTTTCGGCCTTTCTGGTTCTCTGCGGGTGGATTGTTTCAAGGGCTTAGTCTGAACTCAGCTGAGACCCAAAGCTTTCTTTATGTTCTGCCTCTCCAGCATCATTCCTGGGGCTTGCATTGGGTTGACTGCTGCCTGGATTTAGTTCTGAAAAGCAGCCTTTAAAAAAACACGGAGCAGGTCTTTGAGTGCCTGGGTATGCTCACCATTCACAGGCTGTGCATGGGAGATTAAACAGATTAGTTCTGATTGTCAACACAGCCCTAGCCCTGCCAGGCCCCCCCTTCCTCTAGCAAAATCCACCCCAACTTGCATTACAATATCAAGAAGTGCATTTCAAGCAAAAGGAAGCATTGTACCCACATGCAGGCTTGGAAGCAGCCTAAACCCTACCTGACTATAATTATTTTGGCAGATAGAAAGACTGGACAGAAGGACAGAGAAAGGGAGTGAGAGGGACAGAGAGAGAAAGGAGAGGAGGAAGGAAGGAAGGAAGGAAGGAAGGAAGGAAGGAAGGAAGGAAGGAAGGAAGGAAGGAAG
>NC_058133.1:442460508-442480031 GCF_016433145.1 Gracilinanus agilis | reverse complement strand
CAGATGAAAACTAAATTAGAAATACTAAAAATCAAGGGAGAAATTAATAAAATCAAAAGTAAAAGAACTATTAAATTAATAAATAAGACTAGAATCTGGTATTTTGAAAAAAAAACAGATAAAATAGGCAAAGTACCAGTCAATCTAACAAAAAAAGGAAAGAAGAAAACCAAATTGGCCGTATCAAAGATGAAAAGGGAGACCTCACCTCTAATGAAGGGGAAATTAAGGCAATCATTAAAAACTATTTTGCCCAATTATATGGCAATAAATATAGCAATCTAGGAGATATGGATGAATATTTACAAAAATACAAATTGTCTAGATAAACAGCAGAAGAAATAGAATACCTAAATAATCCCATATCAGAAAAAGAAATTGAACAAGCCATCAAAGAACTCCCTAAGAAAAAATCTCCAGGGCATGACGGATTCACAAGTGAATTTTATCAGACATTCAAAGAGCAACCAATCCCAATACTATACAAATTATTTGATATAATGAGCAAAGAAGGAGCCCTACCAAATTCCTTTTATGACACAAATATGGTACTGATTCCAGAGCCAGGTAGATCAAAAACAGAGAAAGAAAACAACAGACCAATCTCCCTAATGAACATAGATGCAAAAATCTTAAATAGAATAATAGCAAAGATATTCCAGGAAGTGATCAAGAGGATCATCCACCATGATGAGGTGGAATTTATACCAGGAATGCAAGGATGGTTCGACATTAGGAAAATCATCCACATAATTGACCATATCAACAAGCTAACAAACAAAAATCACATGATTATCTCAATAGATGCTGAAAAAGCCTTTGACAAAATATAGCATCAATTCCTATTGAAAACATTGAAAAGTATAGGAATAGAAGGACCTTTCCTAAAAATAATAAACAGTATATACCTAAAACCATCAACAAGCATCATATGCAATTGGGATAAATTAGAAGCCTTCCCAATAAGATTAGGAGTGAAACATGGATGCCCGTTATCACCTCTATTATTTATCATTGTACTAGAAACACTAGCAGTAGCAATTAGAGAAGAAAAAGAAATTGAAGATATCAAAATAGGCAATGAGGAGACTAAGCTATCACTCTTTGCAGATGATAAGATGGTCTACTTAAACAGTCCTAGAGAATCAACTAAGAAGCTTGTAAAAATAACAACAACTTTAGCAAAGTGGCAGGATACAAAATAAATGCATATAAATCATCAGCATTTCTATATATCTCCAGCACATCACAGCAGCAAGAGGTAGAAAGAGAAACACCATTTACAATCACCCTAGACAATATAAAATACTTAGGAATCTATCTACCAAAACAAACACAGGAATTATATGAAAACAACTACAAAACACTTTCCAAACAATTTAAATTAGATCTAAATAACTGGAAAAACATTGATTGCTCATGGGTAGGATGAGCTAACATAATAAAAATGACCATTCTACCCCAATTAATATACCTATTTAGTGCCATACCTATAAAACTACCAAAAAATTTCTTTTACTGAATTAGAAAAAACTATAACAAAGTTCATTTGGAATAACAAAAGATCAAGAATATCAAGAGAAATAATGAAAAAAAATGTGAAGGAAGGTGGCCTAGCAGTACCATATATTAAACTATACTATAAAGCAGCAGCCATTAAAATGGTATGGTACTGGCTAAGAGACAGAAGAGAAGATCAGTGGAATAGACTTGGTGTAAGTGTTGTCAGCAAGACAGTGTATGATAAACCCAAAGAGCACAACTTTTGGGACAAAAACCCACTATTTGACAAAAACTGCTGAAAAAATTGGAAAACAATATGGGAGAGATTAGGTTTAGATCAACATCTCACACCCTACACCAAGATAAATTCAGAATGGGTGAATGACTTGAATATAAAGAGGGAAACTATAAATAAGTTAAGTGAACACAGAGTAGTATACTTGTCAGATCTCTGGGAAAGGAAAGATTTTAAAAACAAGGAAGAGTTAGAGAAAAATTACAAAATGTAAAATAAATGATTTTGATTATATCAAACTAAAAAGCTTTTCTACAAACAAAAACAATGCAACCAAAATTAGAAGGGAAACAACAAATTTGGGGAAAAATCTTTATAACAGAAAACTCTGACAGGGGTTTAATTACTCAAATATACAAGGAGTTAAATTAATAGCATAAAAAATCAAGCCATTCCCCAATTGATAAATGGGCAAGGGACATGAGTAGGCAATTTTCAGATAAAGAAATCAAAAGTATCAATAAGCACATGAGAAAGTGTTCTAAATCTCTAATAATTAGAGAAATGCAAATCAAAAAGACTAAGATATCACCTAGCAGACTGACTAAAATGATAGAAGGGGAGAGTAATGAATGTTGGAGGGGATGTGACCAAATTGGGACATTAATGCATTGCTGGTGGAGTTGTGAACTGATCCAACCATTCTGGCTGGCAATTTGGAACTATGCTCAAAGGGCTATAAAAGAATGCCTGCCCTTTGATCCAGCCATGCCATTGTTGGGTTTGTACCCCAGAGATCATAGATAAACAGACTTGTATGAAAATATTTATAGCTGTGCTTTTTGTGGTTGCAAAAAAATTGGAAAAGGAGGGTATATCCTTCAATTGGGGAATGACTGAACAAATTGTGGTATATGCTGGTGATGGAATACTATTGCACTCAAAGGAATAATAAAATGGAGGAATTCCATGTGAACTGGAAAGACCTCCAGGAATTGATGCAGAGTGAAAGGAGCAGAGCCAAAAGATCATTTTACACAGAGACAAATACACTGTGGTAAAATAGAATGTAATGGACTTCTGTACTAGCAGCAATGCAATGACCCAGGACAACTCTGAGGGACTTATGGAAAAGAATGCTACCCACATTTAGAGGAAGAACTGCAGGAGTGGAAACACAAGAGAAAAGCAACTGCTTGAACACACGGGTTGAGGTGGACATGATTCGGGATGTAGACTCAAAACTACAATGCCAATGCAACTATCAACAATTTGGAAATAGGTCTTGATCAATGACCCAAGTTAAAACCAGTTGAAATGCCCTTCGGCTATGGGGAGCGGGGGAGGGGAGGTCAGTGGGTGAAAGGGAAAGTAAGAACATGAATCATGTCACCATGTTAACTTTTCTAAAAAATAAATATTATTAAATGGTAAAAAAAATAAAAAATAAAAATAAAGTATCTCATTTGACCTTTCAATCTCCAGTGCTTATACAGCACCATCAGCATAGTTGTTGTTTGTCCTTCATTTTCAAAGAGGGCCAATGACTTCCCAGAGTGATGTCTTGACTTGTGTATGAATTGGATTTAAGTGAGACTGAGCTGCATGAAATCATCAGTCTCACTCTATCTTCTAGAGTTATCTAAGTCCCGTGGCAAGACAAAACTCAGGATGACTGGTAATGGCCCTAGCAGTAGTGGATTACCTTGGCATCTTCAGTCAAGCTCTAAGCACTCCATGGCACCTGTTTTAGCTGTTTTCATGGCCAGTTGAACAAATTGTTTTTATCTGCCCCTTCCACCAGTAATTTTCTTCACATGTTTGGTATAGACATCACTTGTTACTTTTAACCTGGTTGAGGCTATCTACTCTACTGAGATGGGTTATTGGGCTGTGGTGATGGAGCATGCTATAGCTTCTTGAAGCCACAAGCCAGAGTTGAATGTCCAGTGTACACTAAAGGTGGATGAGCAGCCCTTAAAAGGGCTCAGCAAGCCCTCACACCAGAGGTGCTAGTCCTCCTTGAATACTTATACACCAATCAGCAAAGCAGGTACATGAGAGTTTACTAAATGGAACTGAAAAGTGAAACGACAGCCATGGGAGATAAAAGTCATGTCAAAAGCAGAAGGTAGAATTTTGGTCCAGGAAAATGTAAAGTTCTTGAAATTAAAGACTATTCTTTGGCAACAAATGGCAAAGTAAACTAAGCCTAAAATAAGAAAGTCTCAAGTTTAAGACCACCCTCAGATACTCACTAATCATGAGACCTTGAGCAAGTCACTTAACCACTCAGTTTCCTCAACTAAGAAGAGGATACTAAAAACAGTTACTTCACAAGGTTGATGTAAGGGTTAAATGAGATGATATAGTTGTAAAGTATTTAGCAGTTCCTGGCATATAATAGGTATTATATAAATGCTGTCTCATTTTTGCCTTGATTTTGCTTACCCATCACCCAGCACAAACATTTGCACATAGTAGGCACTTTATATATGTTATTGATGTGAAAATTTTAAAAGGAAGTAGGAGGTTGATTACCAGATTGTCAGGTTTATTATTGAATGATCCTTTTCATGCATGCTTTGAAATACATGGCCTCTTAGGAGGCTTCCAAATCTGAAATCTTATATTTTTTATGAATTAAATCAATTAACTCCTTGAGATCAAAATTACCATCTAATTTTTATTTGTATTTCTCCTAGCACAAAGAATATTGTATTAAGGATAGTAAGTATTTAAGACATGTTTGTCAAAAAATTGGATGGATGAATAAGCAAGAACAATTAGGGAAGTATTATTTTCCCTTAATATTGTTAGTGATATTGTTACTAATGTAAAACTTCACTGAGCCTATTCCATTTTCTAAACAGAGACTGCTAGCTCTCTGACTTTAAACTCCATTTGGTTAATAAGCAACCATCCAGATCTTTTCACTTTTCACATAACTAACCAGTCTTTAAGGATTACTATAGTTCACTTACCATTTCTGTCTTCCTGATGGTAATATTCTTGTTTGTGTTTTTCTTTTATCCCAAACTGATACTTGTATTAATCTTTTCCCCCCACTCCTTCTGGATCTCTCCTTACACAAAAAGTTAGTGTGAAAGATAATTGCTGGTACAAAGTGTGTCTGTGAGAAAATCCTTGGGAATCTTAGTCTATGTTCTCTCTCTGATTTTGCCAACTGATTCAGACATATGGGGGCCAATAGAGACACATGCCATCATTCTCTAACTTCATAACAGCTGCAGATGGAAGAGTGCATTTTGTTATGATGCTAAAATTAGAGGAAAAATCAAGCTCCGTAGACAGGGTGAATTCTCATTTTGCCCAGCAAGATTTGATTTCTCATTTCTAAAGGAAAGAAAAAAGGGGCTTCCTGAAGCTTAAATGCTTCAAAAAAGATATAAAATTGAACAAATAAGTACAAGTCCTATAAAAAACAATAACATCTTTACATATAAAAATGGTAATAAACAATCAACTACGAAAGTTGGGTGCCACTTGACTATAATGCTAGGAATGATTAGAAGCTGAAAGGCTTTGCAAGCAAACCACGACCTCTGACAGGTCCTACTAAGTTGGACTCTAGTCTGTAAGTGTTCAGGACCAGAAAGCTGATCACTAGGTGATGATGATATTATTATTATTATTATTATTATTATTATTATTATTATTATTATTGTTATTATTATTAAATATCATACCTTTTAGATTCCTTCATAGGGATGTAGCATGAATGCTGTCTCCACTCCACTTACTTGAATCTCTTAGCCTAAACTGGTTTGATATCTCATAAACAAAACCGAGAGCCACGTTGGCAAACTCAAGGAACATGTGCCCTGAAGGGCTGCTCCCCTCCCCCTCTCCATACACCCTGAGGACATTTCTCCAGCTCAACAGCCCAATGAAAGCACTTCCTCTCTCTCCATCTTGGGTAAGATGATTGGTTGGCTCATGTGTGGCATAAGGGTTGCAGTTTGGGCATTCAGTCTCTAAAAAGTTCACCATCACTGACCTACAGCGTGATCAAGTGTCCTCAGTCAATCCAAAATATTTTCTGGACAATGTTGTGCTAGTTGATCACAGATTTTTTTCCCATGCTTTGCTATTAAATCAAAGCTATGATTGATTTAAAAGAGAAGTATGCTCAATAAATTAAAATATCTAAGCTAAAAAGTCTAATGTTATTTAAATTGGGGTGAGAGAATTTGATAGATTTATGCAATTAAACCCAGTCTTGCATGTGTGGGTGTTTGTGGGTGATGTTGCCACTGCAGTTCATAAAACTATATACTATTGCTTCAATAAGTTGTGATAGGCTTCAATAGATAGAATATCCTCATGGATACACATAAGCATAATGCCTTACACAGAGTAGAAACTTAACATTCGCTAACTTCAATTGACTGATGGATTCATGGAGCCTTTGAAGCAAAATAACCAATTTATGATCATTACCAATCACAAATAAAACTTCCATTTAACAGAGTACTTTTAACAAGTCTGTCAGGGTCAGCTCACATCATTCAACTCTTCAGAAAGCTTCAGTGCTTCTCTATTGCCACTGAAAGAAATCTAAGTAAATCAAAGGTTTATATACAAAGCATTAAGCCAAATTGGCCCACTGCCTTTGATCAAATAAGTCTCAAGATTTCTATTTTCTGTCCATTTTCTTTTCAAAATCCCCTCACCAAATTCTACCTCCAGCTAGAATCTAACTATCTTTCAAAGGTTTCATTTCCGAAGTTACCTTCTCTATGATCCCCCAGTAGTAATGATTACTTCATCTGAATTTCTGGCATGTTGGCCTACCTTATGCATATATCCTATTTTGCTTTTTCTTATAGGTTACAGCGTACCTTGCTTCTTTCACCTAGACTACAAAGGTGAAGATGTTTTCCAACTCATTGTCAAGTACTCTTTTCTACTATACCTACTGCATCACGGGGAAAATGCATAGTGTTAAAAATAATTATATCATGTGGCCATATCTGTAAGAATTAATTTTAAAATTTTAGGGACAGGCTGAAATGTAAATCACAATTTTATTTTAGTTTTTTTAAACCCTTACCTTCCATCTTAGAATCAGTACCATGTATTGGTTCCAAGGCAGATGAGAGTTAAGGGCTAGACAATGGAATTTAGGTGACTTGCCCAGGGTCACACAGCTAGAAAGCCTCTGAGGTCACATTTGAACCTTGGCCTGGCTCTCAATGCTCTGAGCCACCTACCTGCCCCCAGGAAATCTCAATTTTGAAAAAGCTTATACTTTAAGTTCTATTAAACATTTTGCTTACTAATTCCTTTTTCAAACGTTAGTTTATAGCAGATACCAAGTTTTGAAAAGCAAAGCAAAGGAAAATTATTACAAATTATAGAGTTATATAGGAAACTTTAAAAATGCTAATCTAAAAGATATAATAAAGAAAACACACCTACACACTTTATTGTCATAGACTTGTGCTCTGCTTTCTTTTCTATACCTGTATATGAGGATTCCAGACATATCTTTGCTTTCACCTGAAAAGGTTTTCAGTGGACTTGGTCTCAGTTGTCTGAAGGGTTTGTGGACAGCCCTACATAATTTACACAATTCTTGACTGCAGATTCAGATGCCATTAAATTCAAACACAGCCACTTAATCCAATATATGGATGTTTTGCTCTTGGTTTCACCAAGTGCTGATGCATGTCAGGAGGATAGCAAGCACCTCCTTTTGGAGATACATTAGAGAGGCCACAAGGTCTCCAAAGACAAAGTTCACTGGTGTCTCCCCAAATTCCAATATTTAGGTTTCATTTTAACTGCTGGGTCCTGTCTTATTTCTCCTAAGTATATTGATAGCATCCAAAAATTAAGTTTTCCTACCACTAAAAAGCAATTGAGGGCAATTCTTAGAGCAATGGCATTTTGTAGGCCCTTGCTATGGGGAAATTACTAAGCCCTTTGTATCACTCACAAAAAATTTGGTCCCTGAACCACTTAAATTAGAAACGGAATACCTGACAACTCTTTCAAATTTAAAACAGGCTATCCTGTCTGCCCCTGCTCTAGGCATACCAAATTATGATGTCATTTACCTTATATGTCCATGAACAGAGAGGGGTTGCTTCAGGTATATTAACTCAACTTTTGCGACCTGCTCAAGCCCATTAGCCTATTATTTAGCCCAGCTGCACTCAATAGCTTCAGGAGCACCACCATGCCTTAGAGGAGTAGCTGCCACAGCTTTACTAGTAACCAAATCTGCTGACCTAGTATTAGGATGCCCTCTGACCATAATGTCCCCAAATGAGCTCAAGACAATGTAAGGGTGAAAAGGGAATTTTATCAGTTCAATATATTAAAGGATGGTCACCAGAGGATTGAACTATTATCAATCCTCAATTAAGAATAATCTCAAATCAAAATTGACTTTATGGAAGTGTATTTACATGAGAAGAGAGAGAGGAAATAAGAACCTATCCCACTAATTAATCCAGGTAGATCTTAACCTTCAGCTGAGAGTTAAAGGGCCTGAGGCCCAGAGGTGAATGGAGCAAACTTCATTCACAGAGTCTATAACAGAAGTTTCTTAATAGAAGTTAAAGAAGATTCAGTCTTTAAACTCATCACGTGGAACAGTCTCAGTCACGAACCAGCAAAGCTACCTCAGGTCCCCTTCACAAAACCAGAAGACATAGGACACAGGCATTTACCAATCAAAGGATTACAATATATGAGATAACCCTACTGAAAAATGAACGTATCACATTAAAACACTGTGGAGTTCTTAATACTGCAACCTCGCTCCCCAATTTGCCAACTTCCAGAGAACCTTTACATGATTGTACCTCTTTAGTGTTCATTGCTGATAAACCTCGTGATGATTTACTAGACACCCCTTTGAATAATTTGGATTTAATATTATTTACAGATGGTTCTTTCTTTATGAGGGATGGCATGTGCTATACAGGAGCTGTGGTAGTTACCGATTTTTGCCACTCTGTGATCAGCTTCCTTATCCTCAAATGTAAACACACAGGTGCAGAACTCACAGCTTTGAAACATGCCTGTATTATTCCTAAGGATAAGAAGGCCACAATTTACATGGACTCCCATTACACATTCAGCATATGTCACGCCATTGGTATTCTATGGCTTCAGAGGGGATTCCTAATATCAGCTGGAAAATGTATTGCCAATGGAGACCGTATTATTGAACTTCTTTCTGTCCTCCAGCTCCCTGAAGCCATATCTGTTGTTCACTGATCTGTCCACATTTGGTACTGACTCTGTCTACATGGGGATATGACCAAGCAGATGCTGCAGCAAAGTTAGAGGCTTTGGGAGGACCTGAGCTGATTTTGGCACTGACAATTACTGATAATTTGGAACTATCCCTTTTGTATACTGACAAGGAAGTGGGACAATGGAAGAAGAAATGTAAAGCCAAAAAATTAATGGAGTATAGGTACAATTAGACAAGAAACCCCTGCTCCCTAGAAATTTCTATACCCAAATTTGTCACTCCATCCGTAAGCATGGTCATTTTGGTACTCAAAGCATTGTAGACTCTATTAAAAGAATATGGGTAGCACCGTGAATAACTACAATTGCCTCCAAAGTATCTACAGTTTGTTTTACCTACCAGGCTTTCAATCAATATGCTTTTCATGACAAAGCCTTTGGTGGACATACCGTTGTTTACACACCATTTGAGTACTTACACATTGATTTTATCTCTATGCTGAAAGCTGGACAGTATAAATTTTGTCTGGTAATAGACAATCAGCTGACCAGGTAGTCTTTCCTACTGCTCAGGCCATAGAAGTTTTTGTTGCCAAAGTCCTTCTAAAAGAGATTATTCCTTATTTTGGCCTGCCACCACATATTGATTCAGATAGAGGAACCCATTTTACTGATTTGGTCTTATTGCAAATTTATTCATGTTTGGGGATAACTCCTAAATTTCATACACTGTATCATTCCCAGATCTCTCAACAAGTTGAAAGAATGAATAAAGAACTTAAAACTATGATTTTCAAATTGTGCATGGAGACTCATATAAAATGGCCCCAAATTCTCCCTGTTGCCCTATTTTATCTTAGAAGCTGACCCAGGGGTGATTTACACATCTCACCATTTGAGATGCTATTCAGACACCCACCTATTCAAGCTCTACCATTTACCCCTGCCTATACTTCATTGTTAGGAGGGGATACAACCATTGCCACATATATCAAATAATTACAAACAAAATTTCAAGAACTCCACAACTCTGGAGCTGCTGTTCAGGAAGGCCCCATAGACTTCTCGCTTCATGATTTAAACCCAGGTGATAGCATGTACATAAAGAATTTCAAACGTACTAGGTCAACTGAACCTGCTTATGATGGATCATTCCATGTCCAATCAACTACACCAACAGCTATTTAAATTGGGGAGAAAGACTCATGGATTCATTGTAGCCATGTAAAACGGGTACCTTCTGTTGCTACTGAATAATTGACTGTACCATCCTGTAATTGTATTTGAGACTTCCTTATTGCTAAATCTGTACTATTTGTTGTTGTTGTTGTTGTTGTTGCACTGTATTTTATTGATCCTTGTACTTGAACGAAGGACAATTTGGTATTTTCTTTGTACCTATATTACCTCAAAGAAAACCTATATTAGTGACCTATATTGACTTGATTCGCATTTTGTGCTTTTTGTGAAATTTTTGTATTTTCTTCACTGTATTATTGCTTTTATACCTCCATTGTTTTATCTACATTTGCACTCAAACTGTGAACCATGGCTAAGCTAAGAGGAAATGCATCTAAATTCTTGGTTAAGAACCTTTATATTCTACTCCTCCTTCTGTGACACTAATTGTAAGATACATATTTTTTGATTGTCACTTATTATAGGAGGTATATATTTTTGATTTTAGCATATTTTTATAATTGCATGTGCAATTTGATTTTTCATAAGCACATGTCATCAAAATTGAAAGACTTTTAGATACTTACACTAGTATAGGTTTATTATGTCCATTAGTCCTAAATGTAATTGCCTGCCCAAAAACCTTAGACTACTGAAACTGCCATTAGGATTTAATTAATATGGGACTTAGTACATATGTTTGATTTGAAGAAATGGAATCAACAAAGGAGCACAGACTTCATCTACACAGTGCCAAAGAAGCACACACCTAACCTGATTGATGCCAAAAGAGCACACAGGTCAAAAAGAGAAACCAATCCTCCTAGGATTACTGAGACTTCTATACCAATATAAAAGGACTTGAACCTACTGTGAGACTCAAGGTTGAAGCACTTAACATATATTAAGATGCAGGACTCCTTTTACCACAATCCTTTTGAAATTTGTATCAAGTACCTGAAAATTGGCTGCTCTGGCTCCATATTCTAGCCCTGAGAAATGACAAAAGAAGAAAATATGAAATATCAGACAAAGGAATAAAAATATACTCCCTTTTCCTAACTTTCTTGCTGTTGTTGTTGACTGTGGTCCTGGCTACTGAGTAGGTAAGTACATAATGTCAGACATGGATTACTTTAATCAGGCATTATTCAAAGACCTATTGTCTTTTTTTTTTTACTTAAAATTTTTTCTTACTTTTTTTTTCTTACTTAAAAATTTTTCATATCAAATTTGGAATTGGATGTTTAGAATTTTCATCCAATAGTCATTTGGATTTTTTGTGCTATTTTTTTCTTACTTAAAATTTTTTTCATATCAAATTTGGAATTGGATGTTTAGAATTTTCATCCAATAGTCATTTGGATTTTTTGTGCTATTTTTCTGATGATTTTAATTGGCAGTGATTCACATGCCTCATACCTCAGCCATATTTCCCTGTGTGATTTCTATGTCTCTTTCTATCCTCCTCAGGGTGGAATGTGTTTTTATTTCATATGAAAACTCTAACTTATTTTTGTGTAAGACTTGCTGCCTCCCAGAATCCACATGGAGATACCCATGGAGACCTCATGCTACTCCAAGAGATCCTGAGAGAAAAACTGTATGTGAAAAAAATTAACTTTGGGGGGGGTAAAATTCATTTGTTTTGTTTAAAAGAATTTGTTTTATATGTATATGTATATGTATATGTATATGTATATGTATATGTATATGTATATGTATATATATATAGTTGTGGAAAAAGGGAACTGCCCCCTGAATTTTTTTTGTGAAAAAGCATCAAGTATTTGAGTTTCTTTTGTTGTAAAAATTGTTGTCATTTTCTTCTTGTATTGATGTATGTGCTCTTTATTTTATTATGATTGTAAATTTATTTGTGTTTGTTATGATCCTTTGGGGAAACTGGTCTCCCAAAGGATCATAGTCGGGAACATGCATTTTGGAATGGCTCTGAACCCTGGAAGACTATATCTCCCAGAACTCTCTACCTTAACTTCCTCAGACACCTCCCACTTCTTTTGTGGGAGGTGTCTGAGAAAGTATAAAAAAGAAGAGAGGAGGCATGGGTTTTGGCACCTTTTTCCTGCAATGGAGGAGAGCACTTTTTCTCTGGAGCCCCTTTTCTCCTGTGGAAAGTCTTTTGCTCCCAAAAGCTTTGGTCCCAGCTAGTTGCTGCACATCTGGGTTTCCCTGACTTTCCCAAACCTTTTTTTCCTAAACCCTAACCTAAATAAGCCCAGTTAAATATCCCTGGAGTCTAGCCTGATTTTGTTCTGCTCTGAAGTCTACCTCTAAAGGGCTCAGGTTAATTTCCCTGCAGGGGCTGGGGGCTACTCCAGCTTCCTTCCCTTCCTTTCCCTTCCTTCTCCCATCCTTCTTTCTTTTACCCAAATATTTGAGAATCAAGATTACAATTGTCATTATTGTAGTCATCCTAAAGACTCATCTTTTTTTTTACCTACTTACCTGTTGGGAAGTAGTAGCATGGACTCCTTCTGTTTCAAGCCAATGGTCATTGCTCTATGTTTAGGGCAGAGCATTAGCATTGCTGGAGCAAAGGTTCCTTTACAAGCTGTTCAATTTTTTTTTAGGGCCCCAGAATCAAATTGCCCAGTGCCTCCTATTCATAGGCTCAGAAAACTTGTTGCTCCTAGCCAATACTTCCCTCCATCCCTGGTATATTGACAGGTATATGCTGAGTCATGCTAACAATAATTGATAATTAAATTTGCAATGTGAATATTTACAACTCAGAAATCTGCCAACCACAAGCGAGGGCTTGATTTAATTTATTGTTTATTGTCTTGAACTAAGAAAATGATGGAGAAAAAATATTAATGATACAGATTAAAATTAAAAGTATATTGTGGATACATTTCTGTATAATTAGGTTTTGAAACCCAGGACTCTCTCTCCTAGCATTTAACTTTTGCATTACCCCACCCTTGTGTTCTTTCTCCTGATCATGGCTGGGAAGGTGAGTTTTACTCAGGCTTTTACTTTTGTCCCTTTATTTCTTCTACTTCAAGTGATTATTAATAAATCTTATAAAATATAATACTTGAAGTTATTGAATATTAATTTTAATCTTACATTTCTCACTCCTCATACCAAGAACCTGTTATTAAATATTTACTGGCACACTATATAGGCCATGAAAAAATTGAATCTAGTTCACATACACAGTTCCTATGAGACTTCTTCAAGAAGTATCACTATACTTTTTTTTAAAACCTTACCTTCTCTCTTGGAGTCAATACTGTGTATTGGCTCCAAGGCAAAGAGTGGTAAGGGCTAGGCAATGGGGGTTAAGTGACTTGTCCAGAGTCACACAGCTGGCAAGTGTCTGAGGCCAGATTTGAACCTAGGTCTGGCTCTCAATCCACTGAGCTACCCAGATGCCCTCAGTATCACTATACTTAAAGAGAAAATGGGATAAAAGGTTTTTTTTAATGTTTTTCTACCACGTCTTTTTTAATTCCCAACACCTACTTATTCCAGGCAGCTAAATGGTGTGGTGGATTGACACTGGACCTGAAGTCAGGAAGACTCATCTTCATGAGTTCAGATCTGGCCTCAGATACTTACTAGCTGTGTGACCCTTGGGCAATTCACTTAATCCTGTTTGCCTTAGTTTCCTCACCTGTAAAATGAGCTGGAGAGGGAAATGGCAAACCACTCCAGTGTCCTTGCTAAGGAAATCTCAAATGGGGTTGCAGAGTCAGATGCAATTGAAATGACTGAACAACAACTTCTTAAACCACATAAAAAGGTCAACATGTTGGACCCAGCATTGGGTACCACTAGGAATTAAGTCCTATTTAAGCTTAGGTTCACTCTAAGAAACATAATCATATGTTTCTTATAGGCTTATAGAAACTTATACAGCATCCTAGAGACATATCAACAAAGAAGTATCTGGGAACATGCAGCCAGATTTTCATTTTATTTTCAGGTAGTCAGTAACCAATTCTTTCACAAGGATTCACCTCTTCCAAGTGCCAAGTCATGACTTCTGGGTTAAGATGGCTACAGTGTAGAACCTGGCACTTAACTCTCCTCACAACTGACTACCAGCATACCTCCAAAGGACAAAAAAAACAAATCCAAATGAAAGAAGGGACCCCACAATAGGATGCAGTATCAAAAGTATGTGGGATTTGGGCATTTATGTGCTATAATGGGGGAAATAGCTCCCATCAAAATACAAACTGATCAACCCTCTCCTACCCCACCCACAGTACCACAGTCAGAGGCTGCACACCAGAGTCAGAGTGAGCAGGGGTGGCAAAATCTAGTTTCTTTGCAGCTAACTGGAACCACCAGGAGCTTGCCCCTGAGAGCAGCAAGACTTGAGACCCCAGGAGGCTAGAGAGCACAGACCTTGGGCATGGGAGCAAAGCTGAGAGAAGCAGTGGACAGTGGAAGCAGCTCAGAGTGCTAAGACTCAGAGAAGAACCTCAGGCAGAGGAGCAAACATGAGCAAATTTATGGGCTCTGGGCAGCTGACTAGGACCACTGGGGGCATGACCCTGAGAACAGTTAGACTAGAGACCCCAGGAGGCTGTGGAGTGCAGACCTTGGGCACAGGAGTGAAGCTGAGAGGGGCCACAGACAGCAGAGGCCTAGCAGACAGTGGAAGCCAGGAGACTCACCAAGTAGCCTCAGGTAAAAACTGCTCCTTAGCTCTATACACAGAGATCCTGCCTGCCTCACTCAGACATCTGGCTGAGAAAGAAAAACCAGCATAATGATGACAAGCAAGGCCCAAGAAATAACCACCAAAAAGACCAAGAAAAAAGCTCTAGCTTTTTGATAACTTTTGCACAGAAAAAATCCAGAAAGCAGAGGAAGACAAACAAATAAAGACATCCAAACCTTTCCCCCAAAATTAAAATTGGTCACAAGCTCTTGAAGAGTTCAAATCTGAGATCATGAGAAAGATGGAAGAGATCTGTCAAAAAAGTGGGAAATAGTTAAAAAAGAAAATAACAATTTAAAAGGGAGAATTTTGCAATTGGAAATTGAAGTGCAGAAATAAAATGAAATGATAAGCAAATTGAAGACCAGAAATGACCAGCTGGAAGCCATGAAGAGCCAGATAGACCAAATGGAAATGGAAAACCAAAAGATTATAGCTGAAAACCAGTCTTTAAAGGCTAGAACTGGGCAAGTAGAAGCCAGAAAGAGACAAGTCAGACATCAAGTAACACCAATCAGGATTACATGGGATCTGGCAGCCTCCACACTACAAGACCTCAAGGCTTGGAACATGATATTCAGAAAGGCAAGAGAATTGGGTCTACAACCAAGGATTCCCTGCCCATCAAAACTGACTATATACTTCCAGGGGGAAATATGAGCATTCAACAAAATAGAAGATTTCCAAGTATTTGCACAGAAAAGACCAGGACTAAATGGAAAGTTTGATATCCAATCACAAAAACCAAGAGAAACATGAAAAGGTAAATAAGAAAGAGAGGGGAAAGAAAGGAAACCCTTATCTTTAAATTGCCTTCTTCAAAGGCTTCAATAAGATTAAATTATCTTATTCCTATATGGAGAAATGTTATGTGTAATTCTAAAAAATTGAATTCACTATTATAGTAATTAAAAGAATTAGTCATAGGGAGGGGTTGGAGTACTAAATGGTCTACAATGATATGGGGGGTAGTGGAGGGGAGTGAATAGAAGATGGCATCAATAGAAACTTGAAGGAATAAGAAATATAGGATAATCTATGCCACACAAAAAGGGCACGGGAAGGGGAGGGGATGAATACTGTTATAAGAAGGAGAGAACAAGAGCATCAATAGGAAATACCAAATGCCAAGCCACACCCCAGGACTTTTCTATTTTAATGTTGACTCAACCTACCATTTGGTTAGAGGATCTTACAAACTTTCAAATATTGCCTGGACAACCATTGGTCAAATATATTGGGGAGGAAATTCTTGTTCAGTTGCAGAATGAACTACATGGTCCTCGTGTTGTGAGGCTTAAATGAGATAATATCTATAAAGCACTTGTCAAAACCTAAAGCTTTATATTAACATCAGATACCATCAATATCATCATTGTTTTCCCGGACATCTTCAATCCACAGTTTCTAAATCTCCAATCTGATGATGACTTCATTCCCTGAACCTCCTACTGCACTCTTGCCAAATTAGAGTAAAACAGAGCAATACAGGAATTTGATGGTGAGTGTTTAAGAGGGGTAGGGATGGGGATATGTGCATGTATACTTTTAAGTTTGATCTCTATTATCAGCATTTTTTCCAAGTCTTTCTTAAGTCTAAATCAACAAATCAAACCTGAATTTGTAGCAACTGTTCATTTCTGAGGTGTAAATGCTTACAGTGAAAATTTCAAAACAGGGGCAACAGTTAGAATAGACTCTAGCCCATAACTACTTGCAAATAAAAGATTATATGATATTGCTGAATCTGTGGGGCTCTGAATACATAGAATATAAGGAAATTGAGTTTATGTTTGAACTCAGGTTCATTCTATCTTGAACATTTCCTCACCAATCAAGGACAGAGGTGAGAAGGAGCAAATAAAAAATAGGATAGGGCATCTAGCTGATGTCAGGGGAGATGAGACAATCTGAGGGCTCTTCAGGAGGAGATAGCTGCCAGAAAGGGATGGGGGATGAATAATCTTTGTCACTCACTAATAAGAGTAAAAAGTCAAAGAAATCTATGGCTATCAAGGTTTACTAGTGAGCACTTTATCCAGAGCTTAATGACTCTCTAAGACTAGATTTAACACAGAACTCTGGTGTTCTTGTTCTTTCAGTAGCGCTTTCTGACAGAGCAGCTAAATCTGAATGATTTCACTTTCTGTGGATGTGGGCTCATTTCTTCTCACTCCCCACAAAACAGGGGGTGATGAAACCTACAGTAGAGAAAAGGATGTGTCACCATTTAAGTAGTATGGTGGGTTTGAAAGTTATCATATGATTTTAATGAGAAAAAATATCAATATGCAGGCAAAATTTCTTCCCTGTACCTAGAGAAAAAAATCTATATACCATACAACAAAAGAAATAACACATTTACTGAGCCAACAATCCTTTTGTATTATGATTGTTATATTAGGATTCTGATAACACTGAGATAATTGATAGGGCATAGGCTGTCTCATGATGTAAAATCTGTCTCAAATAATAATTGTGCTCAACTGAAATGACCTTCTTCAAAGGCTTCAATAATTACCAAATGCCAAGCCACACCCCAGGACTTTTCTAATTTAATGTTGACTCAACCTACCATTTGGTTAGAGGATCTTACAAACTTTCAAATTTTGTCTGGACAACCACTGGTCAAATATATTGGGGAGGAAATTCTTGTTCAGTTGCAGAATGGACTACATGGTCCTCTGAGATCCCTTCAGACTGGGGTTGTTGTGAGGCTTAAATGAGATAATATCTATAAAGCACTTGTCAAAACCTAAAACTTTATATTAACATCAGATACCATCAATATCAACATTGTTATCCCGGACATCTTCAATCCACAGTTTCTAAATCTCCAATCTGATGATGACTTCATTCCCTGAACCTCCTACTGCACTCTTGCCAAATTAGAGTAAAACAGAGTAATACAGGAATTTGATGGTGAGTGTTTAGGAGAGGTAGGGATGGGGATATGTGCATGTACACTTTTAAGTTTGATCTCTATTATCAGCATTTTTTCCAAGTCTTTCTTAAGTCTAAATCAACAAATCAAGCCTGAATTTGTTATCTGCAGTTTACATAATCACATTCTTTAAGAAATGAAAGAGAGGGCAGCTGGGTAGCTCAGTGGATTGAGAGCCAGGCCTAGAGATGGGAGGTCCTAGGTTCAAGTCTGGCCTCAAACACTTCCCGGCTGCGTGACCTTGGTCAAGTCAGTTGACCCCCATTGCCTACCTTTACCACTTACCAATACACAGTATTGACTCCAAGATGGAAGGTAAGGGTTTTAAAAAAGAAAAAAAAAGAAATGAAAGGAATTTGAGGAGTTGTTTGGCCAATCCATGCCTACAAAAGAATTCTCTTCTCTGCCATTAAGCCTCCTTCCCCCACCCCACCCCCAAAAGTGGTCATTTTCCCTCTATTTGGGGATCTTCAATGTGAAGGAACCATCACCTCCTAAAGCAATCTATTCCTCTTAAGAGCATCTTGAATGGTTAGAAAGCTTTTACTGGCATTGAAGGTAAACTTGCCTCTCTGTACAACTGCAATTGATTGCTCCTAGTTCTCTAAAGCTCAGCAGAACAAGTCTAATCCCTCTTCCATGTGATAACCCTTCAAATATCTCTTAAAATCATTCACAGAAAGCTGAAAAGGACCTCAGAAGCCAGATCTAGTCTTCTTCCTTTGTTTTACCTTAGAGGCCTAGGGAATTTACGTGTCTTGTCCAAGGTCACATAGGTAATAAGTATCAGAAGCAAGATTTGACCCTAAGGCCTCTCCCTCCAGAATGAATAGGCTTAACACTGCACCATAGCTATCATGTCTATCCTAAGTCTTCTTTTCTTCTGGATACATAGCTTTAGTACCTTTACCATCCTCATTGCCATCCTCTGAGTGCTCTGAAGTTAAAGAATTTTCCTCCTTAAATAGCGGCACCCAGAATTTTATGTTGCCCATATCTATTATATTGTCAGATTTTGGTGAAAGTCGACATTATAGGACCTTTAATTCAAGTTCTTTGTTTGCAGGAATATGAAAAAAGAAAGCCTTATCTATATAATTTGCTAAGGTCTTGCCTTCTTTCCTTTTCTTAGGGTTAATCTTGCCCTATAATAAATAGTCCAAACCTAACTGGAATAGCACCAAAGGGGTTCTAGGTTTATATTACCCCTGAACCTGACTGAACACCCATATCTCTAGCCCATCAGACAATTCAAAAGTTAATGGTTTCCATAGGATTAAGGTCTTACACTTAGAGAAACCACTGATCTCATTTAGGTAATGAACTAAGCAAGCTGTATCACTCAGGCTAATCACCCACAGCTTCTCACACCCTTTTAGACCTGAAACTGCACTCAGCCTCACCTTTAAGGGTATGGTTTGACCAAAGAAAATGATGCAATTCAATGGCTTTTATACCAATGAAGTATTTAAGGGGACCTTGTTATAATCTACAACTAAATTATTTACTCTTGCAACAGTCTAAAATTGCCTCGACAAGCTTGAGTAGCTATAAATTGTATAAATTATTGGAGGTCAGAAAGTGATCCTGAGGGACTCTGATTTGCTGCCATCTCTAAAGCATCCCATAAAGCTATTTCTATTCCTCTCTCTCTCTCTCTCTCTCTCTCTCTCTCTCTCTCTCTCTCTCTCTCTCTCTCTCTCTCTCTCTCTCTCTCTCTC
>NC_058133.1:442414452-442460188 GCF_016433145.1 Gracilinanus agilis | reverse complement strand
CTCTCTCTCTCTCTCTCTCTCTCTCTCTCTCTCTCTCTCTCTCTCTCTCTCTCTCTCTCTCTCTCTCTCTCTCTCTCTCTTTCCAAAGCAGATTGGCTTACCTGAAGTTGAATTTTCCAACCTTCCCCCTTCTTCTTTTCTCTTTTAACCTAGAAGCATCTTCAGGCAATAAATTTTTTCATAGTAATCATTTATCCTGCAGACAAGTTTACAATGAGTAGACTCTCTACTGAGAGGCCAAAGATGCTATTTTGTTTTCACTGTAAGCAAATAGCTAGTCCAAACTCATTCAGTTTTCATTTTCAGAATAAAACAGTCAATTCTGTTAGCCCAAACTGTACCACAGAAAATCAGGCCCTGGCCACATCAGAGAAAATGGTATTTTATTCCTATTGAGAAGGACCATATTAAGCAGGACAGTTTCACAAAATGTTGCTGGGCTAATATGCATTGGCATCGAAAATAGTTTTCTATTTAATTTCTATCTCTATTGAAGTGATCATCTTTTGTCAACAGCCTTGGCTAGAACACTCATGAAGGGGGAATAAGGGTAAAAAGTAATCCAAACTATAGTGGCCTCTATTTGAGAGTTTGTCCTGAATTTTATATTACATAGTTTTGATTCCTTCAAGGAAAAGCAAATTCAGTTAAGCAAGAGTGGACACAGAGGGAGTATCATCTAAATCGAAGACCACTTGACAACTAACTTATCTGGACATTGAAATTATTGAGCCTTTGTTGAGAGTTACTCTTATGAAACAGAAGTAATTGTTAAGGAATGGTGGCACAGATTAGACAACTAATATTTATGATGTTGGATTAAAATACTAAGTGATCTAAAATTTGTTCTAAATGGAAACATTATTTCTTCTGCTGGAATAAGTTAGGTGATGCAGTTGATAAAGCACTGGACCTGGTTAGATAGGAAGACCTGAGTTCAAATCTAGTCTCATATACTTACTAGCTGTGGGACCTTGAAAAAGTCAATTATGTCTACTTTAATTGTATCATCTATAAAATGGGGATAATTACATCTACCTCCCAGGGTTGTTTAAGGATCAAAAAAGATTATATGAAGCAGAGAATAGAGCCCCAATTCTGGAGTTGAAATCTGGCCTTGGACATTTACTGGCTATGTAACCTTGGGCAAGTCATTTGTCCCCATTTGCCTCAATTCCTCATCTATAAAAGGAGCTGGAGAAGGAAATGACAAACTACTCCAGTATCCTTGCCAAGAAAATCTCAAGTGGGGCCACCAAGAGTTGGGCAAAATTGAAATGACTGAACAACAAGTGATCATAGCCACAGACACAATACTCGCTCTTGCTTGTTGAGAGTAGCCAACTTAAATTTTGATGAGCACTTGGGGAGCTAGAATCCTTCCTGGCAGTCTTATACTCAGGAAGCACTTTTGGGGTACTTGAGATCTGAAGCCCCTGAAGCTATTCATGTCTAACCCATGAGATTCAATAGAGGCAATGCACCAACCAGAGGGTCTTTCAGACACTGCATCATTCTATGAAGACACCTTGTTTATTCCAAACAATCAAGTATTTCATTGTTTTCTAGATGACTGAAATTTACTATATATTTTGTTTCCATAACATTTCCTTACATGTACTTCCCACATGACTACTTTACTAACTGGAGGATATTAAATTTAATATTTTTTCTATATTTTGATTCAGTGTCATTACTCAGAATATGCTTTATAATATATAGTGTGGAACCTCCCTCCCCCTGCACCCCAACTGAATTTAGAGTCATAAAACTTGAGTTTGAATCTTTCTGCTACAACTTTAGTCATAGCCAATGATACCTTTTGCATGACTATACATATTCGTAATGGAATTTGTTTTTCTTGGCTTCTCAAGGGGTTAGAGAGAGGGAAGCATCTGTCATTGAAAAAAAAAATAAAGGAAAGAAAAAGAATATCATAAGTGCTGAAAATCAAGCTTTTATTAGAATTATTTGATGCAAACATTTTCTCCAAATGAGTGAATATTTGTAAAGCACTTAGCACAGTGCTTAAGTACTTAAGTAGGTGCTTAATAAATATTTCCTGCTCCCTCTTATTCTCCTCCCCATTCTATAGCTTCCCTTCTAATTCCTTCTTGATATTCTCTATGCACAAGTTTTTCTTTTAATTGTATGTGTTCAGAAAAGTTTGTTCTCTTGAAGTTTTTCCTACTATTTAAAATGAAGGAACTGGATTAGATATTACCTAAATTCCCTCACAGGTCTAGTTTCATAGGCTAGTGTATGTCTTTATATTTTCATTTTGTGTTTGTGCTCTTCATGTCTGGCTGGCTGTCACTGTTAGTTTTTCTGATCTCCTTCTGCCTGCTTCTAATCACTCTAGCTCTCATCGTCTCCCTTGTTGCTTCTAATTTGTTGTGAACTAGGAAAGCAAAACCGACACCCAAGTTTGTAAAATTGATAGACCAGTGGAAAATGCACAGGAAATCCCCTGAGCCATCAAGATTTTAAAGACATGTGGAAAATAGAAGCAAATTCAGGTAAATGAAGGTAAATAAAGTGACAAGGTCCCTTAAGAATAGTGGTAAGAGGGCTATATGTTACATTGAGCAGAAATTGAAGGATCATGGAAAATAACATGTATTCCACAAGTCTGAAAGAGGGCAAATGCCCTGACTTTTTAAAAAGGGAAGCAAATGGAATTGGCAAACCATAAGACAATTAGCAAAACTTAATTCCTGAGAAAATTACAAAATATATTATTAAAGAAATAGTTAGTAATGATATACATAAGGAATCTTAAATCCAATTTATGTGTGAGTCAAAAAATATCACCAGTGATGTCATTTAGATCCTCTTCAGACACAAAGGACTGCAACCAACCAGGAAAAGAATCAGGAATCCCAATGAACCAGCATGACTTCCTCAAAAACAGCTAATGCTGATATTAATTGATTTTTTGACAGGGTTGCTAGACTTGCAGATCAGGACTTGTGATATGGGTGCAGGGCGGCCTTAGATTATCGGGAATTTTCCATTTACTTTCAATATTTCTGGGCAGATTTCTTTTTCTGATTGATCTATTAAAGTATGATATTCAGAATTTTTATGTTTTTTTCTGGAAGACATTTCATTTATGTTAATTCCTTGTATCCTATTTTAAAGGGTAATATGTTTACCTTATAGAATAATCATTTGTTCTTTCAATCTAGATGGGGCTTTTTGTTTTGTTTTATTCTATTATTTTTTTCTTCTGCTTCAGTATTTTTTTCAAGCCCATTCTGTTGGGCAACAAATTAGTACAGTGGATAGAGTATGGGAATGAGAGAGAACTGAGTCTGAATCCTGGCTCAAAGGCTTACTAGTAATATGACTCTGAGCAAACCACTTAATTTCTATCTGTCTCACTTTTTTCATCCATAAAATAGAGAAAAATGATAGCATCTATATTGGAGTATTATTGTGGAGATTAAATGTAAAATGCTTTGCTTAAAATACTATATGAAGGATATACAGTTGTTATTGTATACCTAAATAATGAAAGAATGGGATGTCTTTGGGTTTTTTTTGTTTTTTTTTTAAACCCTTGTACTTCGGTGTATTGTCTCATAGGTGGAAGATTGGTAAGGGTGGGCAATGGGAGTCAAGTGACTTGCCCAGGGTCACACAGCTGGGAAGTGGCTGAGGCTGGGTTTGAACCTAGGACCTCCTGTCTCTAGGCCTGACTCTCACTCCACTGAGCTACCCAGCTGCCCCCTTTGGTTTTTTATATTAAATTGTTTAGTCCCATATTATTAGATTTGCTGGTTTCTTTCTTATGAATACTAATTCTGCATTATTTTTAAATAATTTACTTATTCCTTTACTCTTTTCTTTTTATTTTTCACCATTTTTATTCACTTTTTACTTATTACTTATTTGATTGGCTCTTCTGAGCCATTCTTGGGAATAATTTTTTAGCAGGTCCGAAAGAATTTATTATATTACCTTCATCTTCCTGAAGGGAATAGATTATTCAGTTCCCTTTGTTTCAAGGTATTTGCCCATTGGGATGCCTCTTTGATTTGTTTCTTCATTTTAGTCAGATTTCATCGTTTTCAGTCACTATGGAAATTTTTGTATTGGTGGTCTCTTGATGAAACCTTATCTCTTATAATTGGAATATTTTATTTTAAAGGCCCAGCATTAACTGTGCCCCATCCCAGTATTTGCTATTTATTATATGATCTCTTAGACCTGTGATGGCAAACCTATGGCACATGTGCCAAAGATGGTACACAGAAAAGTAAGTGATTTACCCAGATTGTCAGAGTCAGTATCAGAGTAAGAGCCAGATTATTCTTCATATAACTATGATCTTCACAGAAGTTTGTAGTAAAACTGCCCAGGAATTCAGCATGCACACTTGAGATATTCAGAAATACTTTTTGGGTCATTGTGACAAAGAGCTATTGGATAATGTATGTTATTTTTCCTCCCTGGCATAACCATATAGAATTGATTTTTAAAAATCAATATGCTGGTTATATATTTTCTTAATTTTGACTACTTTCTCATCCATAATGCAGAGGGCTAGCACTCATCAACTGATTTAAGTTTGAAACTTGTTGGCATATGCAAAAAAGGCATGTTTTTCTTTTTTCTTTGAAATAGAATATGTTTTTATTGAAAGGAAATTGACTTTTATACCACAATGTGGTACCCAGTTTGAGATGCATGCATTAGAAAGATTACACAAGAAAAACAGTTTATTTTAGAATCAGCTTGGGCTGTCAAATCAGAATTGATGATTTCTTGTGTTTTATAGCAAAATGTTACTCCTCATTTTTTTTTGTTGAAGATTTGGTAAGCATATCTAGCATTTTCTAATGCCACTATCCCAATATTCTTATACCAAAGAATTATGGTTAAGAAAAACAAACTGGCCCACTGAACATATCTGATAGTATATGCATCATTATGCACACACAGACCACTACTTCTCTAATGAGAGGAAAAAACATATTTCATTATCCCCACTTTCCAGATAAGTAAGATTGGTCATCATAAATATATGAGTTCTGATATCTTTTACTCTTGCTTTTTTATAACATTGTAGTCATTTTGTAGATTTCTTTCTGGTTCTGCTTATTTTCCTCAATATCAATTCATTAAAAAAATCTTCCTGCATTTCTCTGAAATCTTCATTTTCACTTTTTCTTACAGTGAAATAGTCATTACATTCATATACTTTCATGTTGTTTAGCTATTCTCTGCTCAATGGACATCTACTTTGTTTCTCTTTTTTTCTTTTACCAATAAATAATGAAACAATGTCTCATTTTTGACATTTAAGTAATAATAATGTCTTATTAAAAATAATTATATGAAATTTTAAAAATATTTTAAAGCAATAGGGATAGGGAGAGAAAGGGATAAGCATTTAATAGTAACATGTGCCAGGCCCTATGCTAAATACTTTACAAATGTTATCTTATTTGATAAGTTATTATTTACTTTTGTTCAGTCATTTTTTCAGTCATGTCCAACTTTTCATGACTCTATTTGGATTTTTTTAACAAAGATACTGAAGTGGTTTGCCATTTTCTTTTCCAGCTTATTTTACAGATAAGGAAATTGAGGCAGACAGGGTTAAATAACTGGCCCACTGTCACACATCTAATAAGTGTCTGAGGCTAGATTTAAACTAAGAAATTTGAGTCTTCCTGACTGTCCAGTCATCTATTTACTTTGCCATACAACTGCTCAGTGTTATTAATATTATTATTTTGATAAAGAAAGGAAACCCACTAGATCAGCGATGAGCAAACTTTTTAAAGAGGGGGCCAAAGGAAAAGAAATGCTCATCTGTCAGTTTGTTTCTAAGGCAAGTCTTAAGATGTTTCATTGTATTGTATCCTGCTCATTGTGTTTGTCAGATTAGGAATAATGTCCCACAGGTGGATAGAACATTTCAGGGGGCTGCATCTGGCCTTCAGACAATAGTTTGCCCATAACTGTTCTAGAGTATGTCATAATGGATAGTAAACCAGTCTTAGAGTTAGGAAGATAGGAATTCAAGACAAATTTTGATATGTTTTAATTATTTAGTGTCCTAGGCATCTAAGACTTTAAATTGCTACTCTGCATTAGTGGAGAGATTTTCTACCCTTGGAAGTCTCCACACCTATGAAGTCAGGGCTAGAAATCCCCCCAAAAATACAATTGGGGGGAAAAATGATGGGTCAAAGCCTAACATGTCTGAACACAGCATTCTTGTGTCGCAACATGACACTCAGAAATACAATGGGAAAGCATCAAAAATTAATACTTCAGAGCAAAGCAACATCTCTCTAAAAGCAGCTAATCTGAATTATTTAAGGGAGATATTGCTCTAAGAATAATTCCCAGGCATCATTTGCCTTTGGGAATGCTGAAAGCTCAGCTTGTAATGGACTTTATAGGTCTATAGGTCGGCTTTGTCTCTCTGAGTATAATGCCCCTTTTTGTCAATCTGTTTTTACAGTTATACAATTCGTGAGTCTTACACTGAATCTATTTGTTTAGGGATTTGGTTAGTACTTTTTGTTATTGTTGTTTTTTCCTTTAAAATTGTATATATTTTTTTAAATCAGCTATTTTATGCTAAAAATTAAAATGAACAAAATATTCATGGAGGTTCTTAGGCAGTATTTTGTGTCCTGTCCTGAAATGTTAGAGAAAGACAATTAGTTCTATATATTTTTGTACTTCAAGTTATAGACAAATTGAACTAATTTCTAATCAGTTTAAAGCAAACATATCAAAATATATGATTGAGCAATAAAGGATGATATCACATGGTTTGTATATATCAAAGATTGTCTTGAATACCAAGTTTCATAAGGAGCCATATTGTATAGCATAGTGACAGCTAACCTTTTAGAGACCGAGTACCCAAAATGCAACCCTCATACTTATTGCATGTGAACTCCCTGCTTTACCTTAGAGTGGCAGGGAGAGAGGAAGTGCTCCCATTGGGCTGCTGAGGAGAGGGGTAGGTGATGTGAGAAATGTCCTCAAGTGCATGTGGAAAGGGGTAGAGGAGCAGCTTTGTCTGGCACGCATACCATAGGTTCACCAACACAGGTATAGAGGATAGAACCCTGGGCTTTGAGTCAGGGAAGACTAGGGTCTTGTCTCCCCTCAGATACTAGCTTTTGAACCTGGCAAGTAATTGTAATCTTTTTGGTCCTTGGTTTTCTCTTTTTGATATGGGTACCATCATAGCACCTATCTCACAGGGGTGATGTGAAGGTCCTAGGAACATTTGTAAAATGTTTTGCAAACCGTAACAACATATCAAAATCATCATTATTTCCAATGAGATCTTGAGGGTTATCAGTGAATCCACAAGTCTGCTGCTTTGCAATGCTGGTAGCCAGAGAAGGGAAAGAGATGGATAGATTAATATGAAAGAGCCATTGTTGGGGAATAGTGGTGTTGAATTAACATTTGAAGTCATCCTCACTTCACTTGGGAGAGAAATAGCTCTTTTTAGTTGGTTGAGAGAAGACCCAGGAAACAAACCAGAGAAAAGTTTGACAGGAGCACTCCTGTCTGAGAAGAGAACAGAAGCAAAGTCTGAAGAGGATGAGAGGCAAAACAGGGAAGTGTATGTTTACAGAAGGATCTCAGACTTTTGAATAGCAGAACATTATAATAAAGTAAGCTGAGAGTTTATGTTCCTTAGTAAAGCATGATGTACAAAATGTTTTTCTTTTTATCAAAAGACTGCCCTACTTCTGCCTGTTGGAAAATTTTAAGAGTCTCGGCCCCTCTTCCATTTTGATAATGGAGAATAAGTGCATTTTCCTCTCCCTCAGGACAAAGTAGACATTTACTATATGTGTTTATATGCATGTGTATTCCTACATGAATAAATCTAGTTTTGTTTAACTTCATTTTGGGAACAAAATGAAAAATAATTTCCTAGAGCTCAAAATTAAAAAAAATTAGTTTGCTTTCTTTTTGTTTCCCTAGACTTTCATTCAGTGATGGGTTTTTCACAGAAAACACAATTGTCAGAAAGGAAAATTATGCTGTGTATTGTCTTGGCCATATCCCATGCCTAGAAAGCAATCCCACCTTTAACTCTATCTCATAGATTCCTTCTCTTCCATCAAGACATTACTCTAATAGTGCTTTTATAGGAATCCTTTCTCAACTGCTAGGGTCCTCTCTCTATCATTGAAAAAAAAAAACTTACCTTCCCTCTTAAAATTGATATTGTTATCAGTTCCAAAGCAGAAGAGCATTAATGGTTAGACGTTTGGGGTTAAGTAACTTGCCCAAGGCCACAAAGCTAGGAAGTGTCTGTGGTCAGATTTGAACCCTGAACCTTCCATCTCCATGCCTGATTCTCAATCTACTGAGCCTTTTAGTTGCCCTGTCTTCTCTTTAACTAGCTTATATTTCATATATTGAATTGATTGTCTTTATATTTAATCTGCATGTGAGTAATTGTTGTCTTACTTGATAGAATCATAAACTCTTTGAGAACAGGAACTATTTAACTCTTTATATTTGAATTCTGAGGATCTAAAACAATACCTTCCACGTATCCATGTATCCATGTATCACCAAATATCAACTGGCTATTTAATAATGGCTTACTGATTTATAAAATTGAAGAGAACACCTAAAGCTCCATGATGCTGATGGGTAGTTTTTGGAGAAGCTGTTGAGGATGTGCATCAGTTAAAGATTCAGGAGAATAGACCATGAAATAAAAATTAGCCTTAATTCCTAAACAAGGGCAAGCAAAAGATACACTTAGGTCATATGTATATATATGACCTAAGTGTATCTTTTTGCTTTTTGTATGTATATACATATATACATACATGTTGTATGTATATATGTATATATTTATATAACTATAATATAATATAATATAAATAACTAGTATTTCTCAACAAACTTTTAAAAGGTGTCATTTATTATTTTGATGCCAAATGTACCCTGTTTCTCTATAGGTGTTTGCATGTTGTCTCCACTATTAGACTCTGAGCTCCTTCAGAGTAGAGGCTATTTTTTGCCGTTTTTTTGTAACCCCAATTCTCTAGCACACTACCTGGGAAATTACTAAAATAGATACTTAAATGTCTGTTGACTTGCTTTTAGAAGAGATTGAAAGAGAACCAGTGACCACAGAATGTATTCAATCAGTTGGTTCCCGTGATGAAAACTGGTAGTAAACAAAGGCAGGTGTTGTTTCAGAAATAGAAAACTTTCTATTTTTGAGCAGGCATATTAAGGAGAAAAAAGTAAACTTGAACCTTGACCATCTATTTGCAAATAGTTAAATAGCTTTTCTAAAAGATCACTCTTATTGAGGATGACACAAGAAAGCTATTTAGGAAGCTGGTGCAAAAGTTTTCCCTTTGAGGAAATGTCAAATCAACAGATATTAATTGAGTGCTTATGCTCTGCTCATTGCTATGCTAGATAGAAGTGTAATTCCTATGGGGTAATCAGCACTTAGTCCCAGGGTATTGAACTTGGAGGATGTTTAATTTATAGGGGACTGATAGTATTTAGAGTCCTTCAACACTGGATAAACAATAGAACTTTGTACCTAATTAGCAAGAATAATTAGTTAAAATAAGAAGTTATCAGATGTTGGGCTGGGGTATACTCTTTCTTTTCCTATTACATCATCATACCCTTGACCTGAAATCTCTCTCTCCTGTGTCCCTTGCCAGAAGAGTGATATTTTAGCCAGCCATTCAAGAAATGGGGAAAAATATGATTCAAAAAATTCATTCATTCTTTGCTTTGCCTTACTCCTTATTCTCCTCCACTTTCTCCACAAAATCTTTAGAAACTTCTTCATCCTTGAAGCTTATTCTATCTTAGGACTTCACCAATTGGAAATAGCCTCCAGGATCTTGGCTCCTCTCTCTGATAGTCCATTGTGTCCTTAGAACCTCCATTTAAAAAAAATTTTTTTAAACCCTTAGCTTCCATCTTGGAGTCAATACTGGGTACTGGCTCGAAGGCAGAAGAGTGGTAAGGGCTAGGCAATGGGGATCAAGTGACTTGCCCAAGGTCACACAGCTGGGAAGTGTCTGAGGCCAGATTTGAACCTAGGACTTCCTGTCTCCAGGACTAGCTCTCAATCCACTGAGCTACCCAGCTGCCCCCAGAACCTCCATTTTAAGGAAGAGACTCAGAGTCATGTGTTTATTATTCATCTGGGTGCATTCTTGAGTTAGCAGGGCTTTCCTTACAATACAAAGGTACTAGTTATCATTACTTCTTGACCTCCCCCAAAACTCCTTTCAGTTCTCTTTTCTGTTTTGGTTTCCTTTATTAAAATATAAGTTCTAATTAATGAATTGGGTATGCCATTAAAAAGACTAAAAAAAGAACAAATTAATCCTCTACCCCCGAATTAAAACCAAATTAGAAGTCCTAAATATCAAAGGAGAAATGAATAAAATTAAAAGTAAGAAAGCTATTGAACTAATAAATAAGATAAGGAGCAGCTTTAATGGGGAAAAACAATAAAATAGATAAAGCACTAATTAAGTTGATTAAAAAAGAAAATCAGGGGGCAGCTGGGTAGCTCAGTGGATTGAGAGCTAGACCTAGAGACAGGAGATGCTGGGTTCAAATCTGGCCTCAGACACTTCCCAGCTGTGTAACCCTGGGCAAGTCACTTGACCCCCATTGCCTAGCCCTTCCCACTCTTCTGCCTTGGAGCCAATACACAGTATTGACTCCAAAACAGAAGATAAGGTTTTTTTAAAAAACAAATAAACAAACAAATAAATGAATGAATGAGTGAATAAGAAAATCAAATTAGCAATATCAAAAATTTAAAAGGCAAAATTATAACCAATGCAGAGAAAGTTAAAGTAATTATTGTATTATTTTGTCCAATTGCATGCCAATAAATCTGATCATCTACAGGAAATAGATAACTATTTGAAGAATTATAAATTATCAAAATTATCAAAAGAGGAAATAGAATATTTAAACAATTCCATCTAAGAAAAAGAGATTCAATAAGGTATCAATGAAATCCCTGAGAAAAAGGGCCAAATCCAAATGGATTCACCACAAATTTTTTTTACAGTCTCCAGAGAATTTTATTGTAACAAATAGTTATAATTATTTTTCTCATTATTTAATATTTTATTCCATTTTAATTAAGTGTTCTTTGCATTGAATCAATGTGTTATTTAAATATGTTAAGCATAAACTACATTGGCAATGAGCTCCTAGGTATAGAAATGAAAATTGCTGACCCAGTCAGTATCTCCAACCTGAGAAGAAACAAAGTGCCCTAATCATGGAGGGACTTAAGGGGCCAAGTTATACAAGGAGTTTTAATTTTCTGAACTTTGTTACCATGCTAAAGAAAGCTTTTTTTCTTGTTTACACCTGGTTTATTCTTTGATTTAATTGATTAACTTAATGCAGAGTCTAAATAAATTTCATTTATACATATATGAGGAAATTGAGTCCAGGAAAAAGAAGGCTTTCTTTTTACCCCCAAAGGACACATAGTGGCAATTAAGTTTAGAGTTTATGTCTTTTGGCTCTCATTCAATACTCTGCATCCTATGCTATTAGGTTAGGACATCCAGCAAAAATCTTTCCTGGGCTAGGAAAAGATGGTTAGTTATAAATGTTGATGTGGATGTTGATGATGTTGATGATGTTGATGACATTGATGTTGTTGATGTTGTTGATGATGTTGATATTGATGATGTGAAGATAGAATTAACTCTCCCTTTGTCTATTTTAAGTTAATCAGTTAGGAACTTAAAGTAGACAAAGGGAGATTTAATTTTATCTTCACAATGATGTCATTATTGATGATGTTAAAGTAGATGGTGTTGCTGATGTTTCTGATGTTGTTCATGTTGTTGTTGATGCTGCTGCTGATGTTTTTGATGATGATGATGATATTGATGATGATGATGATGATGATGATTGGTTTTGTAGTTGGAGGTTTTTTTCCTTCCATTTGGACCCTTCCAACTGTAATGATCAAAATTTTCTTGGAGAATGTCCCCATTGGAAGTCTTCAATTTTATTAAATGACTATATTTTCCCCTGTAAGAATATAGTCATTTTTGCTGGGCAGTTGATTCTTGGTTGTAGACCCAGTTCCATTACTTTCTAGAATATCATATTCAATGCCTTCTGGTCCTTCAGTGTGGATGTAGCCAGGTCCTGTGTCATCCTAACTGTGGTTCCATGATATCGGAAAAGTTTCTTCTTAGCAGTTTGTAGTATCTTTTCCTTGGTCTGGTAGTTCTTGAATTTGGCTATAACATTGCTGGGCATTTTCAATTGGGAATTAAATGTAGGAGGTGATCTGTGGATTCTTTCAGTCTCCACTTTTCCCTCTTGTTTGACAATGTTGGGACAGTTTTCTTGGATTTCTTGGAACTTACTGTAGAATGATGTACAGGCTTTTTCTTTTTTCATGATTTTCCAGTAGTTCAATAATTCTTAAATTGTCTCTTCTGGATCTATTTTCTAGGTCTATAGTTTTATCAATGCGGTGTTTCATATTTTCCTCAATTTTTTCATTCTTTTGATTTTGTTTTACAGATTATTGCTGCCTTGTAAAATCATTTGCTTCTAGTTTTTGAATTCTAAATTTTAAAGACTGAATTTCATCCCTGGTTTTTTGGTCATCCTTCTTCTGGTCTTCCTCTTATTTTTCTTTGTAGGACATCTCTCACTTTCTTTGCCTTTTTTTCAAGCTGGTCAATTCTGGCTTTCAAGACACTATTTTTGTGTTTTAGTTTATGTGTCTCTGTTTCCAGATGACTTATCTTACTTTTTAAGTACTTTTCCCAATTGTCTTCAGCCTCTATTAATTGTTATTTGAATTGTGTTTCGAGTTCTTCCAAAGCCTGAATCCAATTCTCTGGAGTTTTTGCTTTTTTACTTGGTGTTGCTTGGTCCTCCTCTATTACATTTGATCTTTGTTCATTACCTGGATAGAAGCTATCGATTGTAATTTCTTTTTCTCTTTTTCTGTTGTTTATGAAGATTTTTTCCTTCTTTGCCCCCTGTCATTGGCTGTAATTTTGCTCCTCTGATTATTTGTTGGATCTGTGGGTTTGGGGTATTCTGTCCCGAAGGGGCTTCTTCTCTGCTCTGCTAATTGACTAGATTAGACTGATGGAGTATTAATGGGCCCTGAGGTCCAATCTTTCCCAGCTGGCATCAGAAGCTGAAGGCCTTAGGTGAAGGTATGGTGGCTGGGATCTGAGTCAGTAGGATTCTTACCTCATCTCTCAGCCCAGTTGGTGGGGGAAGGGTGATGGAGACTGAGCTTCCCTGTCCTCTGAAGGCTTCTTATCTATCCTATTGATAGACTAGATTAAGCCAAAGTGGAGCTGATCTGTGGAGCTGGATATGCCCTGAGGCCAAAACCTTGAGACATAGAGGACCAAGATGGAGAGTAGTGGCTGGACTAGGCTGCCCTCCCCTCCCTCCCTCTCCTCTGGCCACCTACCTGCCAGCTGTGGTTAGTGCCCTAAGCCTTGCACAGCTGTGACAGTAAGGCCTTCCCTCTGGGCTGAAGTCCTTGCCCTAGAGATTCCAGCGACCTCAGGAGACTCAGCACAATAGGTGGGAAATGGTTTTTGGGACCTTCCTTCTTCTTTTTCCTTAAACCTGAGAATTCAGCCTTCTCACATACCTTTTAAGATGAATGGAGCAGGAGGGTCCCCTGGTTCTGTCCTATTGTTAGAATTGGTTTTTTTTTTTTGTCCACTCAAAGCACTTTGTTTTTGATTGGTATGAAAGGGTTTTCACAGAGGTCTGGACTCTTGCTCCTTCTAAGTGCCATCTTGACTCCTCTACCAAATATTTAAAGAACAATTAATTTCAAGACTATATAAACTATAAAAATAACTGAGGTAGGAACTCTATCTAATACCCTTTCTGACACAAATATGGTATTGTTTCCTATTCCAAAAAGATCAAAAGTGGAGAAGAAAAAAATACTAGCAAGAAGATTAGAGCAATATTCATACAGTATGACTAGGTGGGTTTTATACCAAGAATACAGGGATGGTTCAACATTAGAAAAACTATCAGAATAATTGACCATATCAATAATGAAACAAACAGAAACTGTATTATAATTTTCAATGGATGCAGGAAAAGTTTTTGACAAAATATAACACCAACTCATATTAAAAACACAAAAGAACATAGGAATAATTGGAACATTCCTCAAAATGATAAATAGCATCTTTTTAAAGCTATCAGCAAACATAACCTAAAAAGCGGAAACGTTAGAAGCCTTCAAAATAAAATCAGGAATGAAACAAGAATGCCTATTATCACTAGCTATAACAAGAAGAAGGAGAAGAAGGAGAAGAAGGAGAAGGAGAAGAAGAAGAAGAAGAAGAAGAAGAAGAAGAAGAAGAAGAAGAAGAAGAAGAAGAAGAAGAAGAAGAAGAAGAAGAAGAAGAAGAAGAAGAAGAAGAAGAAGAAGAAGAAGAAGAAGAAGAAGAAGAAGAAGAAGAAGAAGAAGAAGAAGAAGAAGAAGAATAGGCAATGAGGAAATAAAGCTATCACTCTTCACAGATGATATAATGATATACCTAGAAAATCCTAGAAAATCAAATGAAAAATTATTTGAAATAATTAATAACTTTAGCAAAGTTGTAAGACTTAACCAATATAAATCATCAGTATTTCTCTATCAATAAAGCCCCAAAAGCAAGAGATAGAAAGAGAAATCCTACTTAAAATAACTGTACACAATACAAAATACTTTGGAGTCTACCTGCCAAGACAAAAATTATATTATAGAAATATAAAATAATTTTCACACAAATAAAGTCAGATTTAAACAATTGGGAAAATATTAATTGCTCATGAGTAGGCTGAGCCAATATAATAAAAATGGCATTCCTACCTAAATTAATTTACCAATTCAGTGCCATTCCAATCAAATGACCCAAAAATTATTTCATAGAGTTAGAAAAATAGTAACAGAATTCATCAGGAAAGGTAAAAATATTTAAGATATGAAGGAAATTAATGGAAAAATATAAAGGAAGGTGACTTAGGATAATGTGATCTCAAACTATATTTAAAGCAGCAATAATCAAAACAATCTGGTAGTAAGAAATAGAATGTTGCACCAATGGAATAGATTAGGTATTCAACATGCAATGGTAAATAATAACCATAGCAGCCTAGTGTTTGACAAACCCAAAGATCCAAGATTTTGGAAGAAGAACTCATTATCTGACAAAAACTGCTGGGAAAACTAGAAAATAATATGGCATAAACTTGGTATACCACATGCCATATGCCAAGGTAAAGTCAAAATGGATACATGATTTAGAAATAAAGGGTGATGCCATAAGCAAATTAGGGGAGAATAAGAGTTTACCTGTAAGACCTATGAATAAGGGAAGAATTTGGGTCAAAACAAGAACATTAGGTGATGTAAAAAAGAACATTTTGACTACATTAAATTAAAAAGTTTTCAATGCAATCAAGATTAAATGCAAACAACAAACTGGGAAAAATATAGCAAGTCTCTGACAAAGGTTTCTTTTCTCAAATATAGAGAGAATTGAATCAGATTTTTAAGAATACAAAGTAACCTCCAATTGAAAAATAGTCAAAGGCTAAAGATTAAAATTCTAAACGAAAAAAAAAGAAAGTTTCTTGAAAACAAGAACTACCTTTCTGTTGCTATCTGTATTTCTAGGACTTTAGTATAAAATGAGCTCTTACTAAATGTTTATTGAAGACTTCATCTCTTGTCTTAAGCATAGTTACAACTTCTTGTTTTTGTTCTTCTTTTCCCTCTTTCTCTTCCTTCTCCTTCTGTTCTTCCTCTTCCTTCTTCTCCTCCTCCTAACAACAATATTAACAAGTAATTATGACTAGCATATAAATAGTGCCTTCTGTGTGCCAGACACTGAATAAGTGCTTTAAAAATATGATCATATTTGATCTTTCCTACTTGGGAGGTTGGTACTATTATTATCTTTATTTTACATTTGAAAAAACTTACTTTTTCAGAGTTCCTCAGCTAGTCCAAGGCTAGATTTCAACTCAAATTTTCCTAATGCCATGCCTAGTGCTCTGTGTATTATAGCGCCATGTAACTATTCTAGAACCACATAATACGTTAAAGCCTGAACAGTAACTTATATAAAATGTCCTTTATTATTTAGATCTTATTATTATAAACATTTTACAGATGAAGAAACTGAGACTCAGGTTAAGTGATTATATGTCTAAGGTAAGATTCAAACTCGGATCTTTCTGACTCCAAGAACAATGCACTTGCCAATAAACTGTGCTGTCACCACAAAGTCTTCTCTGACCATATCAATTCAAATAAATCTCTCTTTCTCTGTATGCCTAGATCATATATGAGTTTACATACAATCTAGCCCATGGTTAAATTCTATCCTCTCATTATTGAGCCAGTTTGTGCTGCCTCCCTAACTGAATAGCAGCTTTCTCAAGGGAGAAGACCATAGTTTTGTTTTTTTTCTTCTTTTGCCACTTCTAGAATGAAAATGAGTGTCCAACCATAAATTGAAGAAATTATTTTTAATCTTGGTAAGATCACAGTTCCCAGGAACCATGATCTTCTGATCTCTGATCATTTGTCTTTTTATTTCCTAGTTGAACAAAAATAGAATGAATCATCCAGCTCTTGACAAAAATTCATTTGTATTCAACCCTAGGATGCCCTTCTATGAGGTGAAAAATCACCCACCCCAAGTTGTCAGCTTTTTGAAGTATAAGTCCTTAGGCAAAAGAGTCCCTGTAGACTTTCCACACAGTGATTAAATGCCAGAAAGAGGGCAGATAAGTAGGACAGACTGCTGCTGTTCATCCATACATTCCTGAACCCACAAGTCCTTGACAATAGGAACAGAGTCCTTGAGGACCAAGGTAAGACTGTGAGGCTCTCCTAGACACTCCCCAAAAGATTATGTGTAATGTTTATGGATGATACTGGACCTGTCCTTCCACATTTGTGATTTGACCAACCTTAAAAAGTCCCTAGGGCCAAACACATTTCAAACAATGGCCTCCAAGAGTGCCTAGAACTCAAACACTCAACATTCTTTTCAAAGATTAATGCATATTTAAGGTCCATATACTTTGCCAAGGGCAGATCAAATCCACAGCAATATGTTCAATTCTGGGCACAGCCTTTTAGGAGAGACATTAAAAAGCTAGAGAATGTCCAGATGAGTATAGCCAGAATGCTGAAGGGCTTCAAGAACAAGTCATATGGGATAAAATGAAGGTATCCTGGCATAGTTAGACTGGAGAGGAGAGATTCAGATATCTGGTAGCTATTTTTAAGTAATCAAAGTGCTAGTAAGTAGAAGAAGGATTTTCATTTGTTCCTCTTTTCTCCAGAGGGTCTAATTAGGGGACTGTCTATTGATAAGTATTATAGTATAGTAGTATTAGACTCAATATAAAGTCCAATATTCTTTTTTTAAATCATGTGGTTATTTCAAAGTGAAATAGGCCATCAAGGGCCTATTTCCCTCATTGACAACCTCCCTCTACTCTCCCTCTCTCTACTCTCCCTCACTGACAACCTCCAAGCAAAGGCTAAATGACCTCTTACTAAATATACTGTAGAGGAGATTCTTATTCAGAAGCAAGTCATCAAGGTGAGCGCTGATGTTAATCTGGGATTCTGCAATTGGCCTTTCTCTCCTCCATATCTAGAAGCATGCATGCTAACTCACAGTCAGATCTTTTTCATATTCAAGTTACTTCCTTGCCATCTCACTGGCACTTAAGGTGGCATGATGAGATCACAGATTTAGTGCTAAAATCAAAAGTTATCCCCATTTCCCTCATTTTACAGAATTGACTGAGGGTGAGTGACTTGTCCAAGATCACAGAGGCAGTAAGCAGTAGAGCCAAGAAACCAGATTCTCTGACTCTGATTGCATCAGTCCTCTTACTCTACCATGGTTTTTCTTGTGGAATTCAGACTGTTTCAAATACTCCAGCATTTCATCTTCTCTTGAGGTAATGACTCAGTGATCTTTTGAAAGAATACATGTGCTTTATTTAAAATTATAAGCTCACTATATCTTCTATGGGATAATGTTTGCCCTAAAAGAATACGATGAAATAGCACTAAAATTACAGAATAAGTGTTATACATAATAAGTGTATGTATAAATTATATAATAAGGCAATAAGTGATAGGGACACTTTTGTGGTCTGAGAATCTTGACCTAGAACAGGGATTATTAATCTTTTTTTGTCATGATCCCCTTTCTCAACCAGGCAAAACTTATGGTTCTCTTCTTAGAAGACAGGTTTTAAATGAATAAAAGAAAATATGTAGTACTGAAAAAAGAAACCTAAGCTTAGTGAAAATGAAGAATTATTTTCCCATCTACATTCATTATTCTTTGCAACCCATTCACAGAACTCTTGAGTATCAGAGCCTGCGTTATAAATCCCTCACCTCAGTAGTGTTCTCTTCTCTTCAAGAAATCCAGATGAAAATTGGCCAAGTTTAATAAATTTCCTACTGGCAAAAAGGTAACATCAAAATCCTCCTCTAGATCTTTGATTACGTCTTGCGAATAGTTATGTTCTTTATTTTCTATTATATATTTTTTTAACAATGGACATCTGGGGATTTACACACAAATTTAAACACAAAATGGTGTTAAGTTTAACCTGTTATTAATATTTCCTCCACCACTTTCTTAAGTTTAAGTAAATCAATAAAACAATAAATCACATTTGGATTTATAGTATTTACTCATTTCCAAGATGTAAATGCTGAAAATTTAATAATCAGCTCAAAAAATATAGGCACATCTCTACCTATAGTATCTTGTTAGAGAAGATCTATCTCTATACAATAAATTATTTTTTTAGTCAACAAACAATAAGCTACCCTCCCTCAGTCTACTTACATCTATGAATAAATGGTTTGGCTTCACTTGGCATGGATTTGAATGTGCTCATCATCTCAGAATGCTTGTTTTCCTTTAAGGACTAGATAAAACATTTCATTGCCCATGAAGCCTTCCAACTCACAAGCTATTAGCACTCTCACTTTCTTCAACTTACTAGTCACTATATTTATCTGCATATTAAGTTCTTTCTAAACCCTGGGGAATTTAAATTCTGTGAAGAAATGGAGACCATTTTATTATATTATCTTTGTATCACTAACCTTGAGCACAAGGTCTGAAAATAGAATCAAAGTTTGTAGCTGGAAAGATATTAGAAGTCATATGGTCCAACCTCATAAATTTAGGAATGAAGAAAATGAGGCAGAGAGAGGTTGTGACTTTCACAGCTAGTAAATACTTAAGGTAAGATTTGATCCCCAGTCTTTTTGACTCCAAGTGTAGTGCTCTACCCACCGAGATGAAAACAATGGAAGTAGAATCATTTACAGAATCTCACCATCCTCCTATTTGGCCTCTGCCCTGAACATCCTTCATGACACTGGTGAATACCTTCGGCAAACATATGTTTCCTTGTTTTATGCCTCATTTGATGCTGGTACTCAGCAGATTGCTGAACAAAGTTACCTCCATGGTCACATCTGTCAGACTTTAGGATAGCTTTTAGCATAGGTGTGGGAGACACTTTCTTTGAGGAGAGCCATTAAGGCTACAAAACCAGGACATAAAAACAAATACAGTTTTTCTGTGCCTGCTGGGAATGCTCATTGACTTTGGCAGGTGTGACACCCGGGAAGACCCCACGGTCAAATCAAAGCTTTTTACAAACTATCGAGCACAATGGCCAACATCCCTGAGAACCCAGAGATGAAATGTCAGCCAATTCATAAGGTAAAAGGTCCTTTGGCATCATCCGAATAAAGTGGGGTGGGAAGAGCAGGTATGATAAATAAGGAAAAGCTCTTGGGACTCTCTAATGCAAAGTAAAATGACATCTTCATCAAATGCCACATGTGTTTATGGATATGTCTGTGTTTATAGATTACATTTTGCTCACAATAAAATGGTACAAGACTGAGCATGAAAGGCTGTATAAGAAAACTCTAGAAAGGAAATAAATGCATTTTGACAGACCAGACAAAGACAGACTCAGATTTATGCACATTACCCTAAATAAGATCCCAATCTGAATGCTATAATTAAAAAGTTAACTAATCTGAATATCAATATGGAAGAAAGGGAGGAAGGGCAAATGATAGGAAATGCTCAGTAGATATATGAGACTCCAAATGAAAATATGTAACAATTTTAAGGACAACATTTTTTAATCCAATTAAATTTAATAAATATTTATTTAGTGCCTACTATGTACAGAACATTCTGCTATGCTGGGAAAAAATATAAAGATTAGACCAATTCTTTTTGTAATATGATAATTATATAATAATAATAATGTAACAAACTTAAAAGCAGGATATAACAAAGAGAGTCTGATTGGGTCATGAATCTAGAATGAGAAGGAAACTCAGAAATTGTGTTATCTAACCCCTTTCTAGTAGAGGTAAGAAACGGAGACTCAGAAGGAAAATGACTTGACCAAGACCAAGAGGACCAATCTGGAATTCCAATCTGGATCCTCTAATCTCAAATGCTATACTTTACTTTTGTACTTTGCTGCAACTACAAAATAGAAAATTTATGAAAGAAACTAAAAGTAGGACATATACATTTTACAAAATTCACTATTACATTTAGTATATTTATATAGATTGAAAGAAAATAAGATTATACTTGTAAAGCACATTTTAAATCTCAAAATGACATAAATTTATAATCTTGTTTAGTCTTCACAACAATCCTGTGAGAAAGGTGTTATTATTCTTCTTGTCTGAAAGACGGGGAATTCGCTTAAGAGTTATGCTCATGTCTCATAGCTAGTTACTACTAGATAAAGGATTTGAATCCAGGACTGTCCCGGTTCCAAATGTAGCACTCTTTCCTGTACACCATAGTGGAAACAAAATGATCCTTGAGGTCAAAGACAGATAGATTTGTTTCTGAGCAAGGAGAAAAACAAAAGCAATCAGAGTATCTCTTCAGGATGGAATCTTAGTATAACAAGAATCAGCAAATATTAAGACTATTATCAAAGACATACCACCTTGAGAGATGAATACACCAAGGAGACAGTGAGAAGTCAAAACAGTGAAAAGGGAAGACACATTTCCTTAAAATATAGATGACTAATATGAAAGATAATCTTTGCAAAAAGTTTAGCAAAAGAGAGACACTGAGGCAAAGATGTATGAAACAAATGAAGGACTATAGAGAACTCATCTCTCCCAGGCTCATGCCAGTGTCATCTGTCATCTGTCAGCTTCATAAACATTCAGAAGCTACTAAAAGTAGCAGGAGCTACTAAAGCTTGAAGGCATCAATTATGCATCACAGCCAACACTATAAAAGCATTGTCAAACACCTTGGATCCTCTCATCATAATGAGTCAAGCCCTGAAAAACCTCCTTGAATAACAACAGACTTGAATAGTTTCTAGTTGGGGAGGTTCTTCAAAAAAAGCTTAAGCTCCTTCCTCCTCCACACAGCTGTGCCAAGTTCTATCATCCCAAATCAATCTTAGATTTCTTTGACTTGCAGAGGAACACTGGGGATAATATCTGTATAATGCTAATCACTTCCTTTTGAGATTACCTCCCAAAAACCCTCTCTCTAGTTAGTGTGTTATTTACAAGTCATCTCCTTTAGAATCTGAGCTCCTTGAGGGCAGAAATAGGGCTTACCTTTTGTCTTATTCCACCATTGAGTGGCACATAGCACATGCTTTAAAGAAGTTGACTGACTGACTGAGTGGAATCAGATGTGAATTCCAATTTTCAGCCTATAACTCTTTATTGTGGGAAGTGCCCTGATCTACCTCTCCAAGTCTTGGAAACATAGGTTCATGGGATGATTTGGACCTGGAAGGTCAACTAATCCATGACCTCATCATTTTTCAAAAAATGAAAATAACATCCAGGGAATCAGTCAACAAGCATTTATTTGCTATGGGCTTACATAGAGCCAGCCACTGTGCTGGTAATACAAAGAAAGGCAAAAAAATTTTTTTGATCTCTACCTTCAAGGAGTTCATATTCTAATGAAGGAGTTGAACTTCTAATGGGGAAGATGACATGTAAATAATTAGGTACGTACAAATTCAGAGTGTATGGAGGTTGGCATCAGAGGGGGAGACAACTAGTCATATTTCATAGATGAGGGAAAGTGATTTGCTCAAGATCATGTAATTCATATGTAGTAAAGGATGAAGGTTCAAATATGGTAGAGTAGAAAGGCAGTTGATTTTAGAATCAGAGGACCTTAGGTCAGATCCAAGTACTTACTACTCATCTGACCTATGGTCCACAGTTTTTATCTGTAAAGGGAAAGAATTGTCCTTCATAAACTCTGGGGCCACTTTGAATTACAGATCTATGATTCTAAGTCCATCATTTTTTCTCCTGTACCATAACACTCTATTTCCTGGAGTTATTTGAATATCTCCAAGGGTATTAGTAGATGAAGCACCCAAGACATCCATCTTTTGTTAGTTCTAAATACTAACCAGCCCACCTCCCTCTTATATATGTGCCCTTCATGATGATTTATATGTCACTTCTCAAATACAAGTCATTAACTGGAATATGCTGCAGCCTACTTGTTACCACCACATATCTTTCTATTACATTTGGAATCACTCACAATTTTTAATCTTCTGATTGGTGAACTTCCATGAATCCCAATCATGAATCATCTTCTGGGGAATATTCATATTAAACAGATAGCAGTTTTGAGATTTTATTTATACCTCAATGGACTTCTTTGGATATTCCCTCCGACAATGCTGATTGCTACTCACCTTGGACTCACTTTACATGTCTCTTTGGTCTCTGTCTATAACCTCTGGCAAACCCTGTACAGTTGGTCTACCAATATGATGCTATGCTTTCTCCAGAGTGCTTGCCATTACTTGCATGGCTGTCCCTCAATTATTCTCTGTTTCAGCTATATAACCAAATCACTTCCTTATGCTTCTCTTTCATAATATTTTTAATGCAGCTTCATATATAAAACTTCTCTGGAGTTCCATAGAAATTCCATTCCCTGATAAACATGGTCATCATCTAAAATTTGAAGTGTTATAGTTTATAAAAATTGCTAACTATTGACTCCTTAGTTCTCCCTTAGTTTGTATCTTACTTCTAATAATCATAAAGCCCATAACCAATCTATTTCTGCCCATTAGCAGGAAAAATAAAAATGGAGAGTACATTTTTAAGCTTTAATAATTTAAAAATTATATGTATGCATATGTGTACATACATATAAAAATTTATGTACAAACACATATATGCATATGTCTATATTATATTCTATCTGTTTTCTTTACAACTTCAGTCTCAAAGTTCTTTAATTCTAATTATTGTTACTTCACAAGTGGCTTCATTAATAAGAAGCTGTGATGTCACAATTGTGTCATCATTGAGAGTGGAGGTATCTAAATAACACTACCTTAGATTTCTAGCTATTTAGCAGTGATTGAGGGAGAAATCTGATAAAAGTACAGAGCATTTTCATAGGGCTGCCAGGAACATATGGTGTTTCTTAAAGTTTCCCAAAAGCAGCCAGGGTTCTGCTAGGTTGATTAAGGAGAGCAAAAAGATGAAGGCAAAATGTGAGTGTGAAGTCACCCTTTTATCTTGTGAACCTTTTCTCTATCATCCCATCTGCCTCCCCTGAATCTCACTTAGATGTGTTGAAGCTCTTTTCATAGGCCTAATTTATTTTCCAAGTTTGGGAAACAAGGTCATGTCCCTTCAAGAAATGAAACAGACTGTTCTCACTCACACCAATCAAATAGGACATTCACCTATTAATGCATATTTTATTTCTATGAATATTTGCATAAGAAACATGGATTGAAAAAAAGAAATTATTTAAGACAGGGGAAAAAATTCTTGCAAAATCCTAAGATTTAGGCAATGCATTGAAAGAATGCCAACAGATTTCTTTACCATCCACAAGAACACCCAAGATAAAAAGGTAAGGACTGAAATTTGTCTTGGTGTTAGGCATATTCAAAATATTGCACTTTCAGCTTCATTCTTTTGGGGAGTATTTTGAAACCATGATGACTTCCGTTGTTCCTTTTACTTTCCCTGACTGAGGACTTCTTCCTCTTTGTGAAAATCTAAAAATTCAGGTTTACTTTTTAAGAAAACCCTACCTTTTCCTCTAACCATTCCCAAGTTTCCTCACTCCCACCTCTTCCTTTAAGGAGCTTAACAATTGCATTTTCCCCAATTCTGTTCTTTTAATGATTCATTTTCCCCTTCTATTCAAGATCTTGTTTTAAATCCCCCTTTCTACTGTATAGAATTATTATAAATGTGAGGGGAGGCTGTTTAAGCCTTAAAGTGCCAAAAGATAAACTATCTTTAGAGGATCAGAGAATACTGAGTTAGAAGACTCAGAAAATATCTGCCCCAACTCAAAGCTGAAAAAAGAATTCCCACTGCTTATTCCCAATAAATTGTATCCCACTTCTTGAAGATTTCCAATGACTAATCCTAATGTCTCCCATTACACTTTTGGAGAGGTATGATTGTTGGAAGTTTTTTTTGTTTGTTTTTTTACTGTGCTTCACACCAGCAGTCTATTTCCCATCTCTGTGCCTTTGAACTGGCTGTTCCTCACACCTGCAATGTACTTTTCCCTCTCATTTTATCTCTTAGGATGCTTTGTTTCCTTCCAAAATTCTGCTCAAATACCACTTTCTATGTGAAACCTTTCCTGTTTTCCCTCAGCTGTTAATTTCCTACATAACCTCCCTACTATTCTAGGTTACAGATTCCTGCCACCACTACCAGCAAACTAAATGTTACTTCTTTTTTAAGGTTCAAGCTTGAATTTGAATTTCCATTTTGCAACTTAGCCACTTGTGTTTTCTTCAAACAAGCAGAACAACTCTTATCCTCTTTCCAAATGACAAAATTTTAAGCACCACTATCTCCTCATTCCCTCTTAGCTAAGGTCTTTACAAATAGAGAACATTTCTGTGAACTCTTTCTTCTCTCTTAGTCTATATTTCAACATCCTTTATTATCATTCTCAATTATATTCTCCTGATCTTTCATCATGGTATAAGAGGTGACCTACCCTTTTTTCTTGATATGGTCAACCTCTACCTGTACGCTTAATTCATATACTCCTCTTTCTTCAGCCAATCATTCTCTTTCTGATATTTAATAATATCCCATCTACTGATTTCTTCTCTCCTACATGCAAACATTATCAATTATGCCCTATTATTAAAAACAAAATAACACAGCTCCAGTTGACCCTACCATCTGTTCAAGCTATTAATCTACATCTCTTCTTCCTTTCATAACCAAACTCATTTTATGAAAATGTATAAAATCTTTCCTTCTGCTTTCTCTTTTCTCTTTGACCACTTTCTGCCTGGTGTCTGATTTCATCACTCATCTGGAATTAGCCTCTCCAAAATCTCCAATTAGCTCTTAAATGACAAAATAGTGTTGTTTTCTCAGGCTTCAAACCTAACCTCTCTATAATATTTACAACTTTTGGCAAACTGGATACTCTCCTTTCTTTGGTTTGATGACCCTGTTTTCTCATATTTTTTGCTTTTACATGTCTAACCAGTCCTTCACAGAGTCATCATCAATAAACCATCCTCTAAGCATTTACTTAAGGGAAAACTCCTAAATTAGTCCTGGACCTTCTCTTCTTTCTCCATAATCTCTCAATCTCACCACTCTCATTGGTATAATTCTTATTTCCTTAGATCTCTATAACTAGTTTTAGTTTTTCTACTAAATTCTAGTCCTACATCATCAAAATGACTGTAAGGATACTACATCCTAATGTGATATTCTGTAGTTAGGACAAACACAACGTTTCCTAAATAGAACTTACAATTACTTTTCAAACTCACCCCTTCTGTTAATTTCCTTATTTTCAGCTTCCCACAACCTATTCTGTCACCCAGATTCCCAACCTCAGAATTATCATTGTCTTTTCTGTGTCTCACTCACTACCGCCCCTCTCTCTAATCAGATAACAAGCTGACCTCCACAATCTCTCTCCTATATGTCCCCTTCCATTTGCTCACACAACTACTACCCTCACACAAGTAGGTTTTCAGCACTGCTCACTTACACTATTCCATAGCTCCCTAATTGGTTTCTCTATCTCACCTCCTGGGCCTACCCTCACTTATCCCCCCCAAAACACACCACTGTCAAACTGAATTTCCTAAATCCTGTCACTCAATTGACACCAAAGCTCCAGAAGCTTCTTATTGCTTCTAGAATCTTCCTTTTGTCATTTAAAGCCCTTTATATTCTAGTTCAAGCCTACCTTCCCAGACTTATTGCACATTATTTTTAATGCACTCTATATTTCATCCATAGTGACCTACTTACTGTATCATTTTTATTTGTAATACAAACACCTAGTACTGTGCCTCTCATACAACTGATGTTTAATAAATACTTGATCAGTGAATGATTGAAGAGATATATCCCTTCTCCCAACCTGTTCCCCATGTCTTTTCTTCCCTGAACTAAAGACAGTTTTGCAGTCATTTTAGATGTTTTCTATCCCTATTCAAGAGGAAGTCCAAAGAATTCCAGATCCATTCTTTAAGACTATCCTGTTAATCAGAATTTTTTACTTCCTAAATGCTAAAAGTGGACAATTCACTTCTTCATTTGTACACTTAACAAATGTAGAGGGGTTACTTTTTTGAGGAAAGGATTGAAAAGTGCTCTTCAACCCACCCATCTTTCCCAATGACATTTGCTATATGTAATGAATTTATATTAATCATAATGACACCTTGCTTCCTGCTTGTAGACCTGGAAAAGTATCTCCTTTGCCACAAAAGGTGAAAGGCATTTTCTTATCTGGACATCAAAGTTTTCTGCCCTCATTTGTTTGGATTCTATCTCACTCATTCTGTATTCTGTCCCTTTTCTACACCCACTTTGTCCTCTCTTGCAGATTAGTCTACCACAAATAAAATGCTCTAGTCACATCAGCCAATTTTATCCTTTGTGGTCATAGCTCCTCTTCTTCCTCATTTTCAGTATGATTAAGCTTCTATTACTCTGTCACTAAGGCATTTTCAATATGGCTTTCCTAGAAATCCTCTTCCCTTCTCCCTTTTCCTTCTCCATTCTTTCTGTCCCTCTGGGAGAGAGAAACTGAGGCACATAGAAATTAAGTGACAGTAACATTGCCAATGTCTAAATAAGGTTTTGAACTCTGCTCATCCTGACTCCAAATCTGATATGCCTTGTCCTTCACCATGCTGCCTCCATATTTCACCAAATTTTGGATCTAATTGTTTTAGAAGATGGTAGACTAATTCTAATACTTGGTTTTATTAGGATATCCAGTCCAGCTCCAAGTCAGAACCTTTCAGCCTCCTATTTTTAAATTATTTCCAAGGTTTTTAAGTTGTAGAATCACTTACATTTTTGCATGCTTCCATTGCCACCCTTCATTGACATATTAAAAGCCTGAGCTAATGTGGAACTACCATCATATTTTTTTTACGTAATTTACTTAAATTCTATTCCCATCATAAAAGGTGAGTCACAGAAAAGATGAAAAGAGTTAATTCAAATCCAAAGGAGAACAACTTGCTCTCCAATCGTTGGCAAGATCATGTCCATTAATTTTAAAATGAGGTGCATACTCCCTGCACACTTGTTTTCTGCATTCAGCAAGACCTTTATCATTTTATTTATTAAATTTACTAGATTTAGTATGTTTGCTAGATTTAATCTTAGATGTAGTGTACAAGCTGGCTGGCTTGTCACAGGAAATAAACAGCATAGTATTTTATAATAGTCCCTCAACAGTTTCTTTTGGGCACATATCAAAATATTTCTTCATATTTTTAAAGTGGAAGTTATGTGTGAAAGTCTATGCATTTAAATTGTTACTGAACTTCAAGAAGGGGAAGAAGAACTGGAGTCTTATGATTCAGTCCTAATATGGAAAACTGCCAGCTTAGAACACTTGGGACATTTAAGTAAAAACCAACAACACTGATAACAAAAGATGATTTTCTGAGCAGGTAACATTAGGAGGCCTTTTCATTTTCTATAGTGGCTAATGGACTAACATCCTTAGGGGATGTTAGGCTCTCAGTCACTTAATGATTTCATCTGGGTCCCATAAATTTGTAGGAAGTGCCCATATCCTGGTTAAATCCCATTATAATAGATATCATTACAACAGAATTCTTCTTATAACAACAAAAAAGCTTCCTATGTGCCAGCCAAGGGCCCACTTATTTTGAATATTTGAAATAGTGAAAATCTAGTATCATAGAATACTAATAAGTTAAAATGGTGTCTTATAGTTTGGTTCAATGGGAACTGTCATAAAATAATAATAACTGCAATAATAACCATAATAACATTGATATAGTACTTTGAGCTTTCCAAAGTACCTATGAGGAAATGGCTTTGTTGATTAGATTGAGTATCAATTTTATCAGCTTTATCATAAAACTTTCTTCTTCCTCTTCCTTAGAAAGAACTCAATTCATTAAATATTCAATCCCCCCTTACATGAAAAACAATATACTTTGCAGTTGAAAAAATATAAAGAAGTAGAAGACATAATAACCTGGAGGTTGAGAAGAGAAGATATAAATGAAACTATTACTTATGTGAGGTACTATATATGTCTTAGTGCCAACATGACATGAAATCTTTGTTCATTCTCCTCGTGGTTGAGCTGTATCCCTTTTCTGAACCCCCCTAACATGGTATTTATATTCAAGTTATACCACAGAACCACAGAATGTTGAAGTTGGGAATGAACTGAGATGTTAATCCAATCCATATTTGAAAAAGATTCCCTTCTACAACATACATATCAAATGATCAACCAACTTGGAAAATTTCAGTGAGAAGAAACATGTTTATTCCATTTGTGGGTCTTCATCTGCCTCTGTAATTCCATATATTGGTCCTAAGAGAGGAATGAGATGAGAGGGAGAAAGGGAATAAATAAGAAGAAGCTGAGTGATATAGTAGAGTATCACACATGGCATTCAAGAAGATCTAGGTTTAAATCCAGATTCAGACACATTATATGACTCTGGACAAATCTGAGCTTAGATTTCCTCATATGTGAAATAAAAATAATCATAACATACATCATAGGGTTGTTGTGAAGATCAGATTATATGTATATGTACATATCTCCGTGTGTATGCGTATTGACATATTTATGTATAATGTTTTATAAACTTTAAAGCATTATATAAATGTCAGTGATTTTTATATGTATAATAGATAAACGAGGACAGTGCTGAGTATGGCCTCAATTTGATGAAGTTATTATGGCTCTTAGCAATCCTTCATTCCTTTCTAAACAATTACACACTATCATTTGAATGGTATGACATTGAATTTTATCAAGACCATTTGAAACTCAAAAGTTTATGATTTGAAGTATCCCCCCTCTTCTCTTTTTGGAAAGCCATTTTTACAGTGTTTCAAAGTTTTCAAAGCACTTTACATATATTATGTTATTTGAACTTCACAATAAACATATGAAAATGGTAGGTGCCAAAGACGTTATTTCATTTTATGGGGTCTCAGAGGTTAAACAACTTGCTTATGGTCACAGAGGATCTATAGTACAGAGGGTGAATTTGAACACAGGTCTTCTGATTCTGATTCCAAAATAATCAAGAAACAATTTGCTTGTTTCCACTTGTGACATTCTTCTGCATTTTTCCATTGCTTTTCAAAGGTCACTCAGCAATTATATCAGGCATTTCTTTCTGTGCCAGTTCTTAATCCAGGCCAGATGACCTTTATTCATTGAGGAAGCTTGTCATCTTGTCACGTAGCTTGGGTTTCAACTCCATATTAGTCAGTTTTGTTTTTGCCTTCCTGTCTGTGATAGAATAAATAAAAGTTAAGTAAAAGCTGAATATTTGCTCACTCTTTTAAAAAAACTTATAAATTTAACAAGTATATTGACTAAAATAAATAAACAACATAAGGACTGAAAATATACATAGAACCATAAAATCCAAATTATTTGTAGCTTGCTAAAAGGACAAAAAATACATAAAAACTGACTTTGAAAGAATAATAATAATATTTTTCCACTGTCATTCTTCATTCTTTTTTCTGCCTATTTTAACTGTTGCTATTTTAAAGTATAATAATTATATTGTTTTGTTTCTGTTTTATTTTCTCTGCATCACTTCCTATAAATCTTTTAACATGTAGCACTTGCCACAAGAAATGTGCTACCCTGAATCACCTCACTATTTGCCTGCTTCATTTTTCTAATCAGTTCCTGAATTGCCATTAATAGACCTTCATTCTGGACTACACAAAATTTACACCATTCTAAAATTGCAAGGCACTTATTTCAGACATAACATCAAAGAAAATATGAAGGAATTTAAATGGGTAACAGATATTCTTTACTCTATAGATAAAATGGATGCCATAAACATCTTCCCCTTCATATCTTCAGGTGAGGTACAATCAACTTCCCCCTTAATATCTCTACAATAGATAAAGAAGGAATTTGTCAATATAGCCGCACAACACTAATGCTTAATGTCAAGCTCCAAAAACCATCTGCCTCTTGATCACTATTCTTCCTGTCATTACACTGTATGCTACAGATTATTGATGCCATAGTGCCAGTTGCTAAAGTCTCCAACCAGGGTGGAATCGTCAGGTGATATCTGTGGTGCACCAAAAGGCATCCTCTTATGCTCTTTGCTGACAAAGTTTTTTGCAAGCTTTTCCTCCTCTTTGTTTGCATCCATTTTGTTTGCAACTTATATTTAACTCTCCTCTTCTTTTTTTCTTTGCTCTCTAAGGATGTTGCCTTCTCTTTCCATTTGGTTCCACCTTTTTTTTCCTTCAGAAAATACTGTTTTCCTGAATACATATCATCTGACATCTCTTCCTTCTCATAAAACCACAAAGGACCTTCTATATATTTTTTGCTCACTAAATATCTAATGAATTGAAATTGGATGAATTTTAAAGTGTTTCTTTTTGATTGTTATAATTTTATATTTTCCCTTCAAAAAGGTAGTTCTTCCCAGAATCTGAGAATCTCAGAGTTGAAAGGAATCTGATTTTTTTGTATCTGGATTTTCTCATCCATTGTATTATCTTCAGTCTCTGCCCAGGATTTCTGTCTACTTTTTACAAATACATATTTTTATAATTGTGATTTTTTGAAGTTCTAAGATAGGACTCTAATATAGAATCATTTAGTGCAAGAAGTCCTGATATCTATAAAACATATAAACAATGATAGTTCATACTTTTCCATTGTCCTAACCCAGTTTGACCATGTGTTAAGTAGTTAATAACAGCAACTTCTGATTGGATAGGTCTCCTGACCAAATGCAGTGGCTTATGAAGTAAACCTAATTTAGTGGTCTTCAACACTCAATCCCTGATCCAATTTCTGGTTCCAATAAAGAACACCACCCCCAATCTTGTATAAATGAACCTAGGAATTTCACTAGTACATCTGGGTGTAATTAGGCATACCTCTTCCTATATTTGGTTTCACTTACTTGTTCTCAACCAAGCTCATTTTTAAAGTATAAAACATCCCTGTTCAGATTCAATCTAAGTGAGTACTCCCATCAAGATCTTTGCCTTGGTACAGATCTCCCTCTCCTTTGAGCCTCCCTGCTCTCAAGCAGGGTAAGTTTCTTCACATTGGTAGGACAGAACTTTTGTCTGAATTGCAATATATTGTGAGTATGTATCTTGTTTTCTTTTTTCATACTGTTCCATGTAATAATAAAGTTCATATTTGTATTACCTTCCCAAGAACCAGTTTCTGGTTAGTCTTTGCTGGGTCTTTGGTCTAACCCACATGTGAGGCCAAATAAAAACATATTTGGGCACATGTTATCTCTTCCATAGAATGCAAGCTCTTTAATCTGAAATCATAGCACATAACAGGCACACAAAAAGTGACTAATGATTATTGCTTATTTAACTGATTGCTTGCTGCTAAAACCAATCCATACTGAAAAAGAACAATTACTACATACCCAATAATTTTCTATTCCAATTCCACTTGAAGATCTGAAAAAGGGGGTAATTGATGAACAACTCATTCTCCTTCTGGATAGTTTTAAATTTTAATGAGTTCTTCCCAAAATCAAACCTAAATTCTCCTTTTTGCAACCTCTACTTCAAGTTTTGTCATCTGGGACCACACAGAACAAGTGCAATCCCTCTTCTACATGACAGCCTTTCAAATATTTGAAGACCTTTATTATATCCCCACTAAGTTCTCTTCCTCAGACTAAGTATCCCTGATTCCTGTGACTGATCTGATGAACTCCAAGCCTTTTATCATCTTGGTTATCTGCCCTTGGATGCTTTCCAACTTATCAATGCTGTTCTTAATATGTGGCATGCAGAACTGAACACAATTCTCAAGATGTGGTCTATTTGAAACACAGTACAATGCAACTCTCAACTTATTCTTGTAATCTTTACCTTTCTTAAAGCTGAATAATATTCTATTTGCTTTCTTGGCTGCTATATTATCCTGTTGACTCATAAAGATGTAGCTTTCTTTCAGGCAAACTTCTAATGATATCTACTTGATCCCATACCCTTAAAGTTGTTGTTTTTTAACATTTCAGACTTTTTATTGGTCTCTATTATATTTTATCTCTGAAATGAGATAAATTTTTATATTCTCACCTGTGAAGATCTTTTCTGAATTGGACTTTGTCATGCAATGGGTTGGCTCTCCCATCTGCAGATTTGACAATTATACCATCCATGACCATCTGTGAATGCTCAAGTCATTGATAACACAGGATAGGACCAAAAAGAGGCCTATAGGTCACTAAACTGGAAACATTTTACCAAATTGACACTGAACCATGAGGTACTTATTTTCTTTTGGTTCCATCCATTCAAAATCACTTTTATATACTATATAGTCTTGAACCTCATCTCACCTTTTCCATAAGAATATGATGTGAGACAGTAACAAATGATTTGTGGAAATTTAGGTAAATGATGTCTCCTGAATTCCCCTGATCTATCAGATAGATAAAAGGTTATAGAATGGTCATGTATATTATGCCTTACTCATAAAAGTGGATCTGAGATCCCCTACATATATCTTATTTTCCAGTCAGACTGAAGTGCTATTTACTACCTCTCCATCATGTAAAGTACTACTCTCCAGGCTCTGTCTGTCAAAATTTGACTGATCTTCTAATGTCCATTTCAAGCCAGTTTCAAGAAGATACTCTGATCTCCAAGTCAGTAGTGATGATTCCCTCGTCTAATCTCTCATGGCATTTTTAAAAATGAAAATATCTCATTTTTACATATTACTTTAAAGTTTACAAAGCACTTTTCTGAGATCATCAACAAGCATTTCTTAAGGACTCACTGTGCCACAGCTTCACTCCACTTTGCATCTGCTGTCCTGCCTGATTTCAACTATGAAGACTATAACCCTTACAAGATAAATTTACCATTTTTAAAATTACAACCACGATGCTAATTCAAGCCTTGATTAGCACCACTTCTCTTAGCCTTCTCTATCCTTTGATTGGAGGGCTAAAGGGTTAATTGCAAACACCTCCCAATGTCTTTCTTCTTAGAAAGTGGACACTGGATTCTCTATTTACCCCACTTTGGATCTGTTACCCTGTATAATTTCAACTCTACAAAACAAACTGTGTATGTATCAGGTAGCCCTAGTGTCTCCTTCCCACAAAAAAGGCACACACCATATTCCTGCCTCATTTTGTGTATTGTCTTCCTTTTTAGATTATGAGTTTCTTGAGTAGAGAGACTGGTTTTTCTTTTATTAATTATGTCCACAGTACTTAGCACAGTGCCTGACACATAGTAGGCACTTAATGTTTATTTGATTGAATTGTCTGGCACTAAACTAAATATTCAGAGAAAAAGCAAGGCAAAAACATAATTTCCTTTCTCAAGGCACTCCTCCTAATGGGGGAAACAACATGGAAAAGATGATATACATACAAGATACATGCAGAGTAGATGGAAAGTAAACTCAGACAGAAGGAGAAAGAAAATTTGCAAAGGGAGAAGGAACCAAGAAAGGCTTTATATTAAAATAGGGTTTGAGCTGAGTCTTGAAGAAGCCAGGAAAGTCCAAAGATATCCTTCCATTCCACAGATGAAAAACTGAGAAGTAAAGAGATTGACTTTCTGAAGGGTATACAGACTCTAATCAACCAAGTGGAGTTTTGACCCCAGTTCACCTGGATTAAAATCCATTGCTCATTCAATTATACCAATATGTATGGAACTTAACATTTGCTAACAACATTTTAAATATTTGTGTTAATGTCTTTTCTCCCCCCAAAGATTGGAAGGTCCCCAGTCATAGGGAACATGTTTTAAGCATTTTTGTTTCCTCCATGAATGCTTTGATAGACAGATCACTAGATGATATACAGATGATTCAAGATTTGGGGGAGGAAGTTTTCATTTAGAGTTTCCCCTCCATTATTCTCTATTTAAAAGCAACTCAAGATAATTCAACATTTTTAGACAGAATTGTAAGTTCACAATACAGAAACTCTTAAGTCCAGGGTTGGGGGTTGTGATACATACCCTTTCTTTTACAGGAAAATTTCTCGACTTTCTACAAATGGAAAAATGAATTTTATTACTGTATTTTGAATGGTTAGAAGGGAATCCAGGAAGGAACATTATCTCCCACAGACATATGTGTACTAGTTTTGCTTAGCCTTCTATCTCACCCTTCACCCTTAAAGTACTAGATTTGGAGGCAAAAGATATGGGTTCAAATCCTGGTGATGGCACTTTCTTCTTGAATAACTAGTAGTCAACATCCTTAATTTCTCTGGTTTTCAGTTTCTTTGTCTGTAAAATGAGGCCATTGAACTAGATGACTGCTAAGGTTCCTTCCTGCTTTAAATCTATGATCTTTTGCTCCTGTCATAACTTTTACAATAGCTGCTAGCAGCAAGACAGAAGGAGTTGGATTTTAAACAGTAGAGAAATTAGAATGATCCAAGTCATATATTCCTGAATCAGAAATATAAGGACATCTTATGTCCTGTAAAGAAACCAGAAGCTGTTGCTTTACTACTTTAGGTCTTATTTTCTCCAATATCCTACTTTCATTACGAATGGCATAATTCTCTTAGGCTATTCTATTTATACACAAGGAAGAAAAAAAATCAATTCTTTCCCTTCTATTAAAAAATTATGTACAATAAATTGTAGCTACAACCAATCTACATGGTTTGATGTAGCCTTCTTTGATTTACTGTTCCATTCCTAATCTGCTGGTGATTAAGCCTCTCAGAAAACAATCCACCACCTAGTCTAAATGACATCAAGGTGTTTGTTTTTAATCTGTCCCAAACCAGTCCAGGGATAGAAGAATTATATTTTAATTTATTTTCTTGTAGTGCATGTGATGGGCATTTGGATTAGCCAAATATGATAATGTTCTTTTACACCAATATCTATTCAGATCAGAAATTACCTGCATACATAGTCTCTGATGGTGGTCAAAAATCATACAAAGAAGTAAGAATAGAGCTCCTTAATATCACACAGCCCTGCTGCTCATCAATGAGGCTTTTTTCTGTTCTAATGCTTTTGTCATGGATATGAGAGTCATTATGTAGTTTAGAAAACAGGAGATGAAGTGAAAGGGGGAGATCAGGGACCTGAGATACATTAATATTCCACCAGCGTCAGAGATATTTCCCTCGAGGGGCTCCTACAGGCCACGCTGTTATTACAGTGCCTATCCATTATCTTGTGCTGTACTTGGTATTAAGACAATAATGGAGAGAATAGGATTATGTGCAGATGATAGGAAATGTGAAGGCAATTCAGCAAGATAGGAAATGAATGGAGACATGATTCTTTCATCGAAGCCAGGGATGGTTTAGCATAGGGTAAGAGAGAAGATAAATGAAGCCAAATGAAATCTTTACAGGTTAGTAAGGGGAAAATGAATGTTTTCATATAATCCTATGAGTTTAACCTTCTTGATACAGAATATCACTGCATCTTTCTTTAATATCCATGTATACATGCCTTAGGAAGAAGATCTGTTTTATTCTAAGAAAATGTGGCAAAAAAAAAATCTCTCTCCCATAGGGAAAGAGGACCACTGCTCATTTGATAGTGATGGCCTTAAGGAACAAGATAACCTTTTAACTTACTTCCATCACTGAGAAATCTGGGTTGTTATTTAAGACTCCTACATGGAAAGCACAGCCCAGAAACTCTCCTGGCCTGTCTTTTACTAAACAATGACAGCCAATCAAGGGAGCAATAAATTGTGGGTGAAAGGATTGGAGCTCAATTATGAGAAATGCTCAATCTGGTTTTTCAGTGTTCTGATGCCTTTTAACACTTACCCTACATATCCATGCACAAAAAAGGGGGTGGGTGAAAATGCATATATGTGCACCCTCAGAAAACAATAAGGATATATTCTGATGCTTTTGAAAGCTTCTTCCTATGAAACAGCCAAAGCTAAGCTGCGTGGGAGGTTGGCATCAGATGATGCTGATGGTGAACAATAGGTAAGGCCAACTTATGCCAATTAAAGACAGCATTGGCTTCAATACTGCTGTCTTTTTTTCCCCTTAATTAAAAGTAGGAGCCCCTATCTACTGATAATATGACAGGGTTCCAAAGAGTGCTCTCTGTGTTCACATGTTCTGCTTCCTCTTCAAACACTGCATTTGATCCTGACTTAAATTAGATAGAAATTCAACCAAACTGAGATCAACGATATAATAACATCCTCTAACCCAAAGAGTCACCAAAGGGAATTGAAGAGAAAATATTAGAAGGCATTCAGGATGTAGATATACTGTGTATGTCTATAAGCTTGTCTGTGGAGCTGGAGGCTTGGGATACTCTAGCTGAATATGAAATGTAGATTAATATATCCTGCATGGAACTGTACTGCAGCCAATACAATTCAGCTTCCTATATTCATTCCTCCTAAACAGGGCCTGGAGCTGGTGAAGAAATTCCCCTTCAAAAAAAAACTGAGGCTTTGAAGAAAAGGCAAATAGGAGGAATGGGGAGGGAGTAGGGATAGGGGCACAGAGAATCATATATTGTGTGAATTCTCCTCCATGCAGGGACCTAATGCTTATATAGGAAAAGTAATCAGGACCTTGGACAGTGTTTGGACCTCTTTTTCTCACCCCCTGCTTCCTCCCCCTCTCCTGGATTCCTTGTCTTTCCTCATCTGTCCTCTGCTTTCAAAGATGGCTCCATACTGCTCTCTGCTGCTGACTTGCAGTTTTCTGCTTGAAAAGCTCAGAGCAGAAGTCATTTGTCACTTGGGCTTTCTCTCCAGGCCTGAACAGAGGACTCACTTGAAAGGCTTGTTTTGGAAAAGGGGCTGGCTTTCCAGTTTTTGACTGCTCATTCAAGTTTCCTGACTAGATTTCCTCTGAGTTCTTTTTAAAGAATGCTAAGTTTTATCAAGACTTGCTTTGTCTAGAGAGAAAAAATTCTGTGGCTTTTTAAAAACTTAATACTTAGTGCTTAAGGAATTAGGGTAGTCATGTTATATTGTCCTGGATCATAGTGAAAAGATGGGGAGAGGTGAGGCAAGGGCATATCAGAGGTAAAACAAAGAGAGACCCTTTTATCCTGACTCTGTACATTCTCTTTCATACCTTAATCCACTTGTATAGGCAGTATCCCAGATTTAGAATATTCCTCCCTCATTTCTACCTCAGAATACCTAACTTTCTTCAAAGTACAGCTCTAGTGCCACCTACTACAAGAAGCCATTCCTGTCACCTACTCTAGTGGTTATTTTCCCTCATCTCCAAATTATTTTTGCATCATAAGATTACAGATTTAGATTCAGAAGGAAGTATTGCAGACTATCTAGTTCAACCCTCTCATTTCATAGAACATGAAAATGGAGCTCAGTAGGGAGGTTAAATCGCTTACCAAAGATCATCCAAATAGTAAGTGGCAGAGGCAGGATTTGAACAGAGGACCTCTGATTCAAAATATAGTGTTCTTTCCACTGTACTATTCAATGTCCCCCCTTGTTTATATTTTATATTTGTTCTTCGGTATGTTACATCTTCTCAATAGAATGCCAAGTTCTCTGAGAGCAGGTACTATTTCATTTTTGTTTTTATATCCATTTCAAATAAAATGCTTAATCAATGTTTCTTGAGTTGCTTTCAGCTGAATAGTTCTATCAGTAGTCTCCACGTCAAACACTAGTGGAAATAGCAGGTATCTAATTTTTAATTGGACTTGAGAATAAACTTCAGGAAAACTTTTTTTCTAAAACTTGCATCTCATATTCTTTGAGAGAGTAACATGAATGGAAAGGGAAGGGATTCCTCTTTTCTAAAGTATGAATGCTGAGCCAGGCTAATAATCATTATTCTCCTCTTCCATTTCCTCCTTCCTTCCTTCCTTTCTTCCTTCCCTCCTTTGTTCCTTTATTTCTTCCTTTTTTCTTCCTTTCCTTTTCCTTCCTTTGTTTCATGACAACACAGTTTCTCTGGAAATAAAGGCAATCATGTGAGTCAGTTCATGGCTATAATTAGAAAGACTAATGTGGGACAACATGATGATATGGCTCAGTCACAGAGCACATGGTCAACTGTGTGACCCTGAGTAACAGATAAAAAGTTGTAATAATGGGAGGCATGATATTGAACTGCCTCCAAAGGATGTGAACCTATGATCCTGTTCAACAGAAACATAAAAGAAAAAATGAAAAGGATAATGCAAACTGACATTTGATATCTGGGCATCATCATTTACCTAAGTCCTTACCCTTGAAAATCTTAGGGCAGTGATGGTGAACCTATGGCATGGATGCCAAAGATGGCACACAGAGCACTCTCTGTGGGCATGTGGTCACCCTCCAGACCCCCTCAAGTTAATTACCAGAAAGGCAGAGGGACTCGGGCAGAGCTACTCCCTTCCCCCTCTCCACCATGCCTCTCTGCCCAGCAGCACAATGGGAGAGCACAGGGGGTAAGGTTGGTGGCTCACAGACAGCAGAGCTGGAGGGGAGCAGAGCACTTGCTAAGGACATTCTTCACTTCACCTGCCCCTCCGCCCAACAGCTGAGTGGGAGGACTTTCTCCCTCTCCTGTGTAGGTTAAGGGAGGAGCAGAGCTCACCTGGCACTCAGTGGTGTGGAGGGGCACAGTACAAGGTCTCTGGGGGGGCAGGCAAGGCACTCATTCTGGGGGTGAGGTAGAGGTGGGCCCTGGCACTCAATCTCTAAAAGGTTCATTCTCTTAGAATAAATGCCAGATAGAATGTCTTCACCAGATCCTTATAGATAATTCTTATGGGGTTGGGGTTTAAAAGAATGTAGAATTCCTTTGATCATCAAATACTATTTAGCCTGCATTGAAAATGAATTCATTCTAATGTGCTATGGTATATAAATGCTTTTAAATCCCTAAAGCACAATTTGTTGTCATTGTGGCTGCTGCTGTTGCTGTTCTTGCTTCTATTAAAAAACTTAGACAACTGCAGCATGTCTGATAAGAACAGTGGTTCCCAAACTTTTTTGGCCTACCGCCCCCTTTCCAGAAAAAATATTACTTATCCCCTGGAAATTAATTTTTTTTAATTTTAATAGCAATTAATAGGAAAAAATAAATGCATCTGTGGCCATCACTGGCCCCCTGAATCAGAGCAGCACTCACCAGGGGTTATAGCGCCCACTTTGGGAATCACTGGGTTAGAAGGCTAGCCTTAGATATAGGAATATCTAAATTCAAGTTCTGTCTCTGACACATAAATTAACTTGTAATTATTGTCTGCTTACTTTATCTCTCAGTGCTCCCAGAAAAATATATTCATTTGTGAAGGGAATTTCCATATTGGAAGGCATTTCCTATGTTCTTGTGGGATCTAGGGAGCCAAACCAGGTGCATTTGGTTGAAACTGCAGAAAAATTAACTTGGTATTAATGTCAGGGGAAAAAATTTCTTAACAATTGTATTTGACCAGAAGTTACATGGATCATCTCATGAGACAGTAGGTTCCTCTCTACTATAAATATTTAAGCAAAAGTCTGATGGCCACTTAGTCCTAGATGCCATATCAGGTATTATTTGCTGGGTATTGGTTGGACCAGATGGCCACTCATATTCTCTCCAAGTATAAAATTTGCTGATTCTAGAAATTCCCTACACTAAATAGACCTGGGAGAGAAATAAAATAATAGGCAATAAAGATTTATTAAACATCTAATGTGTGCCAGGTACTGTGATAAGGACTGTGCATAGAAATATGAAAAATAAAGACAGTCTCTACCTTCAAGAAGTTTATAATCTAATGAAAGAAGACAATACACAAAAGGAACTTGAAGAAGTCTAAACAAAAGGAGTGCTGCCAGAGAAGTCTATGAAGCCTATGAAGTCTTAGCAAGGTACTAAGAATTTCTTATCTAAATTGAGAGAGCATTTATTTTGAATTCTTGAAGCTGAGTAAAAGAAAGATGAGTAAAATCCTTTTATTATCCAATGCTCCTCATTTATGTGGCAGGATAAAAATATTTCCCTTTTCTCTTGTGACTGAAAAATCAATGTATGAATGTGGTAAAACATTGGGTTTCTCAAAAGTTTCACCTCCTTTCAAAGAATTTTCAGTAACATTGGGAACAAAGTATTGCTGCATCCCAAGTCAATATTATGGAATTAAACTCTATTTCAAATTAGTGATACTGGTTTTTACAAAACAAAACTTCTTGAAAGAGCACTACTGAAATCTCACATGAAATAGCATGGTAGAGGAAATGGGGCATTGAATTTTCAATTTGGTATGGAACTATGAAATTTTTAAAATCAAATGTCTCTGAGTAAGTCTTCTAACCTTTCTGAATCTCACTTTCTTCATCTGTAAAGTGGGAGCAGTGATAGTACCTACCTCATAGAATTATGATAACCATAAAAGAGGATAATATATAATATGTGGAAAGGGCTCTGTAAACCTTAAAGTATTATGTAAATATGAATTATAATTTTTGGATGATACTTTTAGTTTAATTGATAAGGGGACCTCCTGGTGAAAAGATAGCAGTGTCAATGTAGATTTGCATTTGTTTCCGAACTTACTGTCTAAAAGAGTTCCCTGGGGGCCAGTTGGACATTACTGACTTGTCCAGGGCCACATAGCCAGTGTATGTTCATACAAAGATAACTTTATATCCTCACAATAACTATGTATCCTAGAACTTATTATTGTTATTATTATTTACTCAACTACTAAATTTTATTCTGGAACAATTACATCATGGTAGCCAGAGAGTTTGTCTTTTTTTTTTTTTTAATGGAAGATATGTATCTTCTTCCAGAAATCTGCTGTTCATACTGTAACTATAATTAAATTGATAGAAAATCTAATTTTAATGAGCAGTTTCTCAAAAGAAAATATCAGAAACATTTTGAATCCATCATTGATTCATATTTATTATTAATTAACTTCATGCATGAGGCCTTTTGTCAGAGTCCTCCTCCCTCTCTCTCTCTCTGTCTTATCAGAGATTTTATTTTTAAAGCCAGGAAGTTCAAATTGAACCAGCTCAAGCAGGTGGCCATTAGCCAGACCAGAAATGGCAGCAACACTTTTTTAAAATGCAAGGTCAGAAATTTAGACATGGATATTATTCGAAGAAATGAGAGGTAAAGACACTGCTGAGAAGAACATGTCTTGCAGAGGAGAGATAACATGTAAAAACTATTTGGAAATCTAAATTTTTGATGTTATATATTTGCCACTGGTCCCAAGAAGGCTAAGATTTGAATCCAACCTCAGATCCTCATGAGCTGTTTGACCCCTGGGCAACTATTTTAACTTTTTACCGCCTCAGTTTCCTCATCTATAACAAGAAGGAAGGATTGAACTCTGTTGCCTCTAAGATCCCTTCCAATTCTTAATCTGTATTCCAATGATCCTCTCTTGCACCTATTTTATGAAAACATCAAAAGCAATTTCACCAAGTCTCCTTTTTAACTTCCTAGATAGAGGGATGCATTCCCTATATTTATTCTCTTAAGGTAATAGAGTACTTGCACTGATTCTACCAGGCAATATACTTCCCTAATGGCTAATCCAATTCTGATGGATTAGTTTTTAAAATTAAAAGGTTTTGAAACCTTTTTTTTGCCAGGGGAAAGCACGTGTGTTGGGTGGGGTTGGACTTGAAACTAGATGAAGTCAGATGAACTGGAGTCCCAGTTTGATCATTATATGTATGCTACTAGTCAAGTCACTTAACTTTTTGATGCCTTAATTTTTTATCTTTAAAATTAGGGGAGAGAGCTAGAATATCTAAAGGAGTCACTTCCAGTTCTTATATTTTGAGATTCTATGTCAGGAATATGTTTCCCTTTTTGAGATTTCACATACCAACTAGGAGTGAGGGATTATTCTCAGTTTTGGGGATGAAAGAAAAGAGTACATTAAAATGAGTTCTCATTTAAGATACTGGAACAAAATATTTTAAAAGAGAGCTTGAGAAGACGAACAAGTAACTACCTCAGTTTGGGGAAAACCAGAGTGATTAGCCTACTTCATGATAGTCCAGGGATTAATAATGACTGCATCAGAGAATGTGTTATCAATAGGTATAATGAACATCCACAAAATACCCATCAAGACATTGCAAATCTCTCTATGTGTGGAGTTGGAATTGAAGTATAAGTGGAGTTGGGAGTGTGGAGACATTCTACAGAACTGCTTAAGAGTCATTTCTTTCCCAGCCGTTTAAAAGTAATCAATGAGATTGGCAAGAGCAAGAGTTGTATTAATTTTCCATTTTGTAAATAAACATTTTCCTGCAAGCCCCACTTACTACCCAGAGAGCTGTATCCTTCAAGCACCATTGTCAATGGCATTTGAAGCAATATCCAGCAGCAGTGGTCTTTAGTATTCTGTGCAGTCAACTGAAAGCCACCCCGCTTTCTCCCCCAGAATAAGACTTTGCATTGCAGAGAGAAACCTAAGACATACTGTAAAGTGTCATTTGAAAAACAAAGCTTGCAGGATCTGAGCGTGTATACTCTCTGCTCTGGTTAATAATGTTTTTACCTGCTTCTCCTTTTCTCCCCACACAGCTGGCAGATGGAACAGTGCCATTAAGACACTGCCACATCATTGGAATTTATGTTTAAATAAATGGCGAATGGAGCCTATCTGGGGCTGCATTTTCTCAAAAAGAACCACTAAATAATTCTTTCTTTCTAAGAGTGGCTGCATAATCAGCTGGAGCTGGGGTTTCTTTCCTTGGGTATGTGGACAGATCCTTTCCTCACAAGCACAGACACATACTCAATAGGAGGAAGATGAATACATTGTTTTTTGCATTTAACCAAGACCCGCCAAGGAGTGAATTACTGAAAAATTATTCACACCTTCTTGGTTGTTAGAAAGGGACAAAGGGCAAGCATTCTCACAGCACCCAAGTGTGAATTATTATATAGCAAATTTAAGACACAACTTTATTCCACATGACAATTATAAATGTGCCCATATTAAATACTAACTAGGTCCTGGGGCTCTGAAGGACAATGGTTTTCCTTGGGGATTTGTAGTGGCAAATGAGAATGGGCTGTTTCATAGCTCCATTTTTACCCACGGGGTAAGTGAGTGTCCACTGTGAAATGAGAATGACTCTGAAGGCACACTGTGTAAACCTCTTTTTATTCATTAAAGTGAATGATGTCACCACTTAATAGAAAACCTGCTTTATGGAAAACTGGTTTTCTATTGATCACAAAGGTGAGACCCCTTCAGTGCTATTTTGATGCAACAGAATAGTTCATTGGATGACTATTTGTAGGTTAAAAAGAAAAAAAATCTTGGAATATTAGATTTGCCTAAAGCTACCTTAGATCTATCCTTTGCCAAATCCAATCCAATAAAAGGGGCAGGAGTCTTCATTTTCTTTTCTTATTAACCTTTTCCTTTCTCCGGCTGTCTTATCTGCTTTCTTCTGCTTCTCACCTCCACTTTTTTTTTTTTTTTACAGTTTATCCCCTATTTCCCCCTTTCCTTGTCTGTCATTTTCCTCTCAAAACTGAAAAGACCTAAACATTGACTCAAATATTTCCCTGTCATTCTTCCTTTTCTGATTTCTTTTTTGTCTTTCCTACTTGGTGTGTGTGTGTGTGTGTGTGTGTGTGTGTGTGTGTGTGTGTGTGTGTGTGTNTCTTTCCTACTGTGTGTGTGTGTGTGTGTGTGTGTGTGTGTGTGTGTGTGTGTGTGTATTTAGATTGTTAATGTTCTCACTGACTTCAACTTTCCCATTCACTGTAGTTATATACCTAAGGAAGTGGCTTCATGTTCTACCAAGTCAGCTTTTCTTCTCAAGAGCCAAAGATTGACAGCCAGTTCTGCTGAAGGTGCTACTGAGTCAGCAAAACTACTGCATAGATGAATAAACTACTAGAATGGCAAAAGCAGAAGTATGTTGCTAAACAGCACTGGGAAAAGGGGAGGCCAGAATGATTTACTGAACCTGAAAGAAGATGTGAACTGCCTGAAAGCTAGATTCCTGAAACTTTGGGCTAACATCTTTCCAGGACAGATTAAGAAGCTCATATTGGTGTTTGCCGTGTAATAAATCATCATCATCATCATCATCATCATCATCATCATCATCATCATCATCATCATCATCATAATATAGCACTAATTATGTTCCAGGCACTGTGCTAAGTGTTCTCCAATTTTATCTCACTTGATCCTCCCAGTAGTTCTGTGTGAGGTAGGCACTATCATTTCCCACTTGATGGATAAGACAATCAGGACACATTTACCCATAAGGTTAATGTGGTTAAATGACTTGCCCAAGGTCACATAACTAATAAATATCTGAATTGGGATTTGAACTCATATCCTGATTTGGCACTCCATCCACTGAACCCCCTAGCTGCCCCATATGTTATATTGACTTTTTCTACACATACTCTGACCCATGTCAATTTTGCACAGGAATTTTTTTCCTTCTCAAAGAAATAATTCATGATTTCTCTCATTTTAACTGTGCAATAGCCCTTTAAGTATCTTAAAGGATCGTAAAAAAAAAAAACCAACAACTAGGAACATTAGCAGGCCAAAGGAAAGGAAAGAGGGTCCTTGTGAACACTCTGGTTTGTCCTCATCATGAAACATAATACCAGTAGCCTCAGTTTATTGCTAAGAAGATACATCTAACCAAGGCTTGAAGTTATGCAGAAGAGAGCCAAACATGTGTTGTGAGAATACTTCTGGAGATGGAGGGCAAAGAGTCACAATGTTTCTTCATCCCAGCTACACAGTTCCAAACAAGGTTATTCTAATGTCTACTGGTTTGATGTCACCAAAAATTTTTAGGATGTTTTATTTTAAACAGAGCAGAGATTTTTTAAAAAATGGGAAATGTGAGGAATGGCTCTTTAAAGGAATAGATGAATCTTGGAAAGAAACATAGTGTCACTTACTCAAATGGGAATGTTCTAAAATTTTGCATTTTATTTCATTTTGTAAAAGCTAAATGTTGTCTGTTAAAGTCTAGTGGGAACATGACTGAAACAGAAAAGGAAAGGGAAGGGAAGGAAAGGAAAGGAAAGGAAAGGAAAGGAAAGGAAAGGAAAGGAAAGGAAAGGAAAGGAAAGGAAAGGAAAGGAAAGGAAA
>NC_058133.1:442401447-442414152 GCF_016433145.1 Gracilinanus agilis | reverse complement strand
GGAAAGGAAAGGAAAGGAGGAGAGGAGAGGGGAGGGGAGGGGAGGGGATAAATGGGAGGGGAGAAGAGGAAAAAAGGAAAAGTAACCTAACCAGTACCTAGATAATTGAAGTCTCCTATCATGCTTCTTATTAATTTTTTTCTGTTCAGATAGTTTGCAGAATATTCCAATGAAAAAAATTTCTACCTCTCCTATGCATGGTCTTGCATCCACATGCACTAAAAATTAGCATACTCCTTCCCCTTTTACTGTTTCTTCATGGGAATATACAAACTTGATCAAGCTTCATATTCAGTTTATCTCACTGTGTGAATTCTTTTACTCAACTTTATATGAATAAGGTTTTATCCTTTTAAATCATGGGTTTCATCCCACCATATAGTAGTGACATCAAATATCCCTGCTTATTTTAGGATATGCTGTTCTTATTGGCTGTTTTTTAAATTTTTTGCTTTTGCATATGGATATCTAAAGTCATGAGTTATACTCCTCACCCCTTCCTTGGATTGTTTTTATTTTGACTTGTACATTCCTCCATTTGTTATTCTTCTTTCTGCATTGTAGGATTCTTTATGATATCCAAGTTGGCATTATATCTATATCTATCTATATGAGTTATACATATAAAATGATATAAATTATATAAAATATGTATAATATATAGAATTAAATACATATGCATAGAGAGAGAGATTGGTCAATACCCCTCCTTTTTCTTCCCTTTTCATTTTAAAGTGCTTTGAAAGATACCAGGAAAATACAGTCTTATGACCCTTTCTTAGGAATATCTCATCTTTGACCAGAGGCCTGTTATTCTTGTATTTTAAATGATTGACAAAAATTCATCTTCTTAGCCAACTTTCACTTCTTAAATCAGTTTTCTCTTTCATATGCCTTACTTGTAGTGGGCAGTGAAATACTAATAATGTCCATGCAGCTTTCATTTTCTTCCCTAACTCTTTGTACTTTTTAGCAATAAATTTCATGTTTCTTCAGACTTTGCCATTGGAACCCACATGAATCAACAGAAGTGGATTGTAATAATCCATTTTGACAAGTTTCAAGATGTTTTCTTTTATGTCTTGGGTTCATGCTCAAAGGAAATGATAGATTCCTCTAGTAATGTTCTCTGATCAGCAAAGGAATGACTTACTATGTCCTGACCAAAGAGTTTCCAATAACTACTACACTTTCCTTTTTTCCTATGGATCTTTCTATTCATTGTTGTATCTCTATCCTTCTACATTGATCTACCTTTCTATTTCTCATCTAGCACCAGATAGTTATATTATTTCTGTTAGTCTCAAGAAATTATTAGCTTCCTATTCCCCAATTCTAATTTTTAATGAATTATTTTCTTCAGTGATTTTAGGTTTCTTTTTCTTTCAATTGGGTAACCTCTCATAATTTTCTATATCTTCTTGCATTGTTTTTATTTTTCTAATTTTCCTCAACATGTATCATTTGTTTTTTAAGCATTATTTTTGGGGGGCAAGAGGGTCTCTCCCGTTTGTTTTTTAGAGTCTTTTTAAGTTGTTCCAATAGCTCTTTTTTGGCTTGTGTCCATTTTAATATTTTTCTTTAAAGTTTTAGAAGTAGATTCTTTAATTTCACTGTCTTATGAATTTAAACCCTGATATCCTTTATATCCAAAGAAGCTATGGGTGCTTGAGTTGTTTTTCTTTTACTGACTTTTTTTTCCCATTTTTCATTTTTAGTATCCTCTATCTTAATTGTCAATTTTATGTATCAGTGTCTTCTTGTGTTTGGTAGATAATGTCTTTAGTTTCTGTTATTATTATTTCCTGAGCTCTATGGGGATCTTTAATGTCTTTGTCCTTTTAATTTCTGTATTACAGGAAAACTAGCAATGCTATCACTTTCAACAGTCTTACCCTCTGTTGTTTCTACAAAGGCTGTAAGTGTCTTCTTTCCCCTTTGTCCTAGAGCAATAATCAGGAACTGTGTTCACTCGCTTGTGTGTCTTCATTACTCCTTTCCCGTAACCAGAGCTTGATATAGTATCTAGACAATGCATAGGCCTGGAAGTCTTCTCTCAGTCAGTTACCCTCCACAGTCAGTTGGTTGAAGGTTCTGAAGCTAAGGGTATGAGCTACACAGCTAACTACAGACCCTGTCATCCATTTCTTTTGTCTTGAGGCATCCATCCCTCCCATCTTCTTCTCAAGTTGGCTCACATGGGATAATTATTTTTATTCAACTCTTAAACACTTTTGCTACAATTGTAAAATATTTGTGGGGGAATATGGTGAGGTCATCTTTTGTCCTATTCTCCCATCTTCTGAGAATGCATCTCTAATGGCAATACTCTTATGGTAGTTTCATATATTAATGTGTGCTAGCCCATTATTTTAACTTCTATACATAAGTAGAAGGATAGAGAAAAAATAATTTCATCAGTATAAGAAACTGTTAAGTACTCTCTCAACCAATGGAGATTGGTACCTTGTCATCTCAGAGAGCTGCCTAGAGTACTGTGAGATTAAGAAACTAGCCCAGCATCACACAGCCAACACATGTCAGTGACATGACTCAAATGGGATTGTGGTTACCTTTTTTGGAATCCTTTGAAATTTGTGTTTTTCACATCTAGAATGCATTTCAGGCTATATTTGCTTTCTTTTTCTCTCTGATGGGAATTCTGAAGGTAAATGGCATTTATCTTTTTTGAAGAATCATTGATTAGAATCAGATTAAAAACTAAAACTAAAACCAAAACTAATAATAATAATAATAATAATAATAATAAATATTAAGTTTACAAAGAACTTAAAAATGTTGCCTGACTTGATAAGACAAACTGGGGTGAGTAATAATATTATTATTATTCCCATTTTATAGATGAGGAAACTGAGGCTGAGAATGGTTAAATGACTTTCCCAGAGCCAGTTAGCAAGTAATTAAAATAAGATTTCCAGATTAACTAAAGATTTCCTTTTTCCAGGCCTAACACTCCACCCAATGTGAAACCCACTTTAAATTTTCCTTATCAGTTCTTCCACACCTTAAAGAATAAACTTATACTTAAACAAGTGCACAATTTGTTATTTGCTCTCTGCTTTTGACAAAGAGGGTGTTTAAGGGTTACAGAATCTTAGATATGAAGAGATGTCTAAGATCATCTAGTTTCATTAGTCCCTGAAACCTATCCCTCTCTATAAGAGAATCAGAAATAGGAATCTAACTTTTGTTCAAAGATCTCAAATGAGGGGGAAATTATTAGCTCCAAGGAGACATTTCATCATTTGAAGCTTCCCATTACTTATTTTTAGTATTATATTATCATATCCTATACCTGGTTTGTAATACTATACCTTATTAGAGATAGTTAGGTGACATAGAACATAGAGTGTTGGACCTAGAAAAATGAAGACTAGATCAAATTCTGCTTCAGACACTTAATTAAGTGTGACCCTGGACAAGTCATTCAACCTCTGTTTGCCTTCATTTCATCATTTGAAAAGGGAATGATAATAGTACATACTTTCCAGGGATGCTATGAAGTCTTGGAGTCAGAAATATCTAGGTTCAAATTCTCCCCAATGATAGACAAGCCACCCACTTTGAAAGCTGTATAAAGTACTTTGTAATCCTTAAAGTGTTATATAAATGTCCATTATAATAATAAAGATGATGATGATGATGATGATGCATTCTTCTAGTTCCTCCCCTCCAATGATACTTTTGTTTCTCTCTCCCCAACCCTTGCCCAAAATTCTTTATAATGGTTTCCTTCCCCAGATCCAAAATTTCCTTCCATAAAATTATTTTCTCAGCATGCAATGCTGCCCTACCACATCTTTTACTGATTGTTGAAAAACAATGGAATAAATAATATTTCTCTGATCAGTACTATACTTGTAATATGCAATATTACAAGTCTTTGTAATATTGAATTTACCACCCTATTGGTATCTCTGCTTCCCCTTGTTTACTCCTCATTCTTATTCCCCCTTATATTTAATGTATTAGATTCCTTGTCATTTAAACTTTTATGACATTCCTCATATACCACTCTTTCTCTCCATTAACAAAGTTGCCACTCTCCATTCCAGTTCAGGTCCTCATGACTTTGTCTGGATTTTTGTAATATGCCATGAGTCTTTTCCCACTCTAATCCATCCTTCTGCCAAGGTGATTTTCTTTAGGTATAAATTGTACTATAACTCTCCTATTCAACAGAATCAAGTGTTTTCTTATCACTATCAGAATCAAATATGAAATCCTCTGATGGGCATTTAACTCATTGAACCCTTCATAACCTGAATACTTCCTATCTTTCCAGCCTTCTCACTTTTTACCCCCTTCCTTACATTCTACTATCTAGCTACACTGGTCTTCTTGCTTGTTCCTTGAATGCAATATCCCATCTCCCTTCTATATAACTTTGTACTAGATGTCCCCAAATTCAGAGATATTCCCTTTCTTCATCTTTGACTCTTAGAACCTCTGACTTCTTATAAGACTCAACTCAAATGCTACCATCTACAGATCTTTCCTGCATTCCCTCCCCATCCCCACATCTGCTAGCAACTTATTCTTTAAGATTATCTCACATTTTTTCTATACATAGCATTGGAAGAAAACATTTAGAGCAAATAACATCTTCTTGGAAGCTATGTGGTAGAGTCAATAGAGTAGTAGGCCTGGAGTAAGAAAGACCTATGTTCAAATCTAGTCTCAGACTCTTACTACTTGTGTGACTTTAAGTGAGTCATTTAACACTGTTTGCCTCAGTTTCCTCATATGCAAAATGAGCTGAAGAAGGAAATGGCAAACCACTATAGTGCCTTTGCCAAGAAAACCCCAAATGGAGTCACAAAGAGTTGGAAATGGCTGAAACAAAAGAACAACAACAAGACTACCTTCATATGCCAATCTTAATTTAGGACAAAGAGAAATGATAACAACAAATAACAAAAGTTTAACAATAAAAAATTGTATGACAAGGTTAATACTCTCTTTTCATAAAAAGGAAAAAAATGTATTTTATAGATATTCTTAAAGTTAAAAAAATACAGAAAAACTACTGGAACAAACTGATAACATTCCACAGGGACATAGTAAAAGCTTAGAATAGGTATAAAACACTGCATGTTAACTATAATCAATATTGGCTTGCCTCCTTTTGGAGTCTATGACAAGGTTAAGATACAGGGGTATGATCAAAAGGTCCTCCATGAGCAATATTTACATATATTCAACCACCAATATGTAGACAAAGAAATGTGAAACAAATTAGTCATGTACATTTCTTTACAGAAACCAAAGTTTAGTTCTATAAGATAAGGTTATTGCTATCAGAAAACTAATCTTTAAGGAAATCATACTTATTAAGTAATGAAATTTTTATAAGGAAATGGTAGAAATAGTGTAACATCAGTACATATTCCAAAACTTCAGCACTTTCTAGGCACCCAGAAGACACTTGTCAAGTGACTAAAATTATACTACAGAAGTTTACTAGCTTTTCCCAGCTAACACAACAAATCCGTATACAATAATTAAAATCTCTTTAGAATTCTCTAAATAAATTCTACTGAAACTAGAACATTACCACAATTAAAACTGTTGCCTACAACCATCTATGAGGGCAGGCAAATGACACAGTGGATAAACTGTTGGACTCTGGAGTCAGGAAGGTTCCTATTCCTGACTAACTGCATGATCCTGGGCAAAAACACTTAATCTTGGTTGTTTCAGTTTCTTCATCTATAAAATGAACTAGAAAAGGAAAAGGTAAAAAACTCCAGATCTTTGCCAAGAAAACTATAAATAGGGTCACCAAGAGTCAGACATGACTGAAAGAAATGAAATAATCATCTATAGCAATAAAATACATTGACCTATAATAATTTCTAACAATAGATTTTAATGTTTAAATTTTTTTAATTACATGTAGAAACAATTTTTGACAATTGTTATTTGACATTTTGCAGTTCAGATTCTTTCCCTTCCTCCTTTCCCTCTCTCCAAGGCAATAAAACGTCTGATATAGGTTATATCTGATATAGGGTATATCTATGCTGTCATAATACATATTTTCATATTTCTCATTCCATTAAGGAAGGTATATATCACACATAGAATAAAAAATTCCTGAAGGAAATAAAGTGAAAAATGGCATGCTTTGATTTGCAATCAAATTGTAACAATTCCTTCTTTGGCTATGTACAGCATTTTCTATCATGTGTCCCTTGACAATCTTAGAATCTTGCATTGCTGACAATAGTTTCGTCCTTTACAATTAATCATTGCACCACACTTCTCTTAGTGTATATGGTGTTTTCCTGGCTCTGCTCACTTCATTTTGCATTAGTTCATTTTAGTTCAAATTAGTTCAAATTAATCTGAATTCATCCTGTTTATCATTTCTTATGGCTCAATAGTATTTCATTACAGTCATCTACCATCACTATTTCAGCCACTCCCCAATTGCTGGCTACCCTCTCAGTTTCTAGTTCTTTATCACTACAAAAAGAGCTGCTAAAAATATTTTTGTACAAGACATTTCCTCCTGCATATGATCTCCTTGGGATATAGACCCAGTAGTATTACCTTAGGGTTAAAAGATATACCTACGGTATACATGGCACTTTGGACATGGTTCCAGATTGTTCCTTGCAATGGTCATATTAGTTCACAGTTCTACCAACAATGTATATGTCCCAATTTTCCCACATCCCCTCCAATATTTATCATTTACCTTTTTGGACATATTAGCCAGTCTGATGGGTACAGGATAGTAGTAACTTTTAGAGTTATTGTTTTTTTTCCTGTTTGGTGATTTTATTATTATATAGAGCTGACCTGGGTTTTCTTTTTTCTTTTTTTAATATTTTAATTTCCCAATTAAATGAAAAAATTTCAGAAGATCCAAATTGTGTTCCTCCCTATCCTCCCCCTACCCAGATGTCAAGCAACTTGGTCTGGGTTATACATGTGTGATCATGTGAAACATATTTCCATATTAATCATTATTTTGAGAGAATACTCATATAAAAACAAAACTCCCTCAAATAAAAACACAACTAAATTCATTTTTCCTCAACTTGTCTCATTTGGTTTTTGAGATCTTTTATAAGCTCTTCCAAAAACTCCTTTTGAGTTTGTTGCCATTTATTGTTCTTTTCTCTTTTTTCAAAGTAGGTGTTTTGTTTCACTATCCTCTGAGTTTGAGCTCAGATCTTCTCTATCCTTATAATAGCTGCAAATAGTTAGGTTCTTTATCCTTTGCTTGCTCATTCTTTTTTTATTATTATTATTTTAGCATCCAGGTCAATAGACTTGATTGTTGGCTTTTTTTCCCCCTGAAGTCCCAGGGTTCCTATTGTGTTTATGTATGCTATTTCAGGTTTCAAGATTTGTTTTTGCATGTGTGCTTGTTGTTTTTTTTCCCTTGGGTCCTATTTGGTTATTGCATCTTTTATAGTACAGAGTAGGATATATTCCTGGTCCACCAGTCAAGCCCCAGTTCTCAATTAATCTCAGATGCACCAACCAGAACCCACAAGTAGTTGTGCCACTGTAATTGCAAGCAGCCAGTCTGCCTCCCCCTCTGGCAGCATCTAGGGACTCCACTTTCCTGGGAGTGAACACAAATAATGGGCCCCATACCCTCAGCAAACATATTCACCCATGCACTAGCTCGTTTACACTTTTCCTCTCTTACCACTGCAGCCCTGAACAGAGCAGGTATACACTTTCCCTGGGTCTCGAAAGTCTTTCATTTGTTAGTAATGAGGCTTGAGTTCCTTCTATTAAGGTCTGGTGCCTGCTGGCTGCTTCAATACCTAGCCAACCAGGATCTCCAGAACTGAGACTACAGGAAACACCACTGCTTCCAAGGTCCTTTACCTGCTAATTCTTTAGATTCTAGTGTTATCTTTGGGGATGCTAGATCCCCTGACTCAGCAAACAAGGTGAGGATGCTAATCCTGCCCTCCAGGGTTGTCTTATGGATTTCCTCTGTTTGCTCTGTTCCTGCCTCAGGGACTTACTACAGTGGGACTGAGGCCAAGGCAGTTATAAAACTTCTTCCCTAGTAGTATCTGGTTTTCAGTTCCTCTCACACCTCCTATGTAGTTTAGGTAGATCCCTCCTATGTAGTTTAGGTAGATAATTTTATATTATCTACAGTTATTTCAGATTGTATTTCTCTTTTCATCTCTTGCTATTAGGTTTTGTTGGAAAAAAGAGAAATATTGATGACTTATGTGGATTTGTTTTATATTCTGCATCTTTGCTAAAGTTGTTCATTGTTTTATTAGTTTTTGGTAGATTCTCTAGGATTCTTTATGTATACCATCTTATCATTGGCAAAAAGTGATAATTTTGTTTATAATATTGCCTATTTTAATTTTTTGATTTCCTTTTCTTCTCTTATTGCCATAGCTAGCATTTTTATATCAATATTAAATAGTAGTAGTGATAATGGGCATCTTTGTTTAACCTTTGACCTTGGGTTAGACTTTGGGAAGGCTTCTAGCTTGTCTTAATTTCAGATAATGCTTGCTGATAGTTTTAGATAAATGTTATTTGTCATTTTGGGAAATGTTTCACTTACTCCGATGTTGTCTATTGTTTTAAAAAGGAATAGGTATTCAATTTTGTCAGATGATTTTTTCTTCATCTATTGAGTTAATCATATCATTTCTGTTGGTTTTGTTATTGATGTAGTCAATTACACTGACATTTTTCATAATATTTAACTACCCTTGCATTTCTGGTATAAAACTCATCTAGTCACAGTGTATGATATTTGTGATATACTACTCTAATTTTCTTTAAAATGTTTGAATCAATATTCATTAGGGAGATTGATATGTAGTTTTCTATCTCTGTTTTTGCTCTTCCTGATTTAGGTTTCAGCAACATATTTGTGTCATAATAGGAATCTGGAAGAATTCCTTCTTCACCTAATTTTCCAAATAAGTTACATAGTAGTACAGTTAATTTGTCTTTGAATGTTTGGTAGAATTCACTTGTGAATCCATGTGTTCAGAACAATCATTTTAACCAATCTCACCATAAACTAATATTAATAATATCCAAAATACATAGAGTGAAATGTCCTCAAAACACAGAGATCTGACAGAAGAAATATAAAATTATATAGGAATAGAATGAAGTACATATCATTCATATCTTACCATCTGTTACTTTATTTGCCCTAAATATAGGGCAAATTAATATGGGTACCTCTACCCATAAAATCTATAGCTGGCAAAAAGAAACTGGCATGTTAATGCTCTCTTGCTAGAGCTCTAAATTGCTCCAGCCATTCTGGAAAGTAATTTGGAAATAAACCTCAGAGTTTCTAAATTATATTGAACTTTTCCCCAAAGAGATCAAAGAAAGAGAAAAAGAACCAACGTATAGGTAGATAATTATAGCAGCTCTTTTGTAGTAGCAAATAACCTGAAAATAAGATGGTACCTATCAATTGGGGAATGGCTGACCAAATTACACAATATAAAATATATTATGCCATAATAAATATATTATTATAAGCTATAAGAAATGAGGAAAAGGGAACTTTCAGAGAATCTTGGGAAGATTGTATGAAGTGAGACAGGATGAAATAGACAGAATCAGAATGATTTTCACAGTTATGATTTGCACAGAATGATTTAACTCTTGTAAAAACAAACAAGTATAAACAACTTATGATTATTGCAATGACCAGCCACAATTCCAAGGGACTGATTAAAATTCATGCAAATCATGTGGCAGAGAAATGATGAATTCAAAATGTTGAAAGACACATACATTTTTTGATTTGGTTGTAGGAATTTTTTTGATTGACTAGGCATATTTTTTCAGAAATGTTTTCTTTTTCCATTGAAGACGAAGGTTGGGAGAGAAAGAAAATAAATGCATATTAATTGAAAAATAACAAAAAATACACACATTGAACCTATACTGCCCTTGGAAATAACACCACACTTTGCTTGCATCTCTAATGCACATTTTGTACTAAATATTAATTCTATATTAGGCTCATTAGACAAGGTGACATAGATACTTAGATACCATAGTGGAAGGAATAATTGCCTTGGAGTGAGAAAGAATTCAATTCAAGTCATTCCTTAAACACTAGATATGTGACCCTTTACGAAGTATTTGGCCTCTCTCTGCCTCAATTTCCTTATCTGCAAAATGAGAGAGTTGGACTTTGTTCTTTGGTCACTTTTGATCTAAATCCTATGATCTCATCTCCTGACATACAATGAACACTATAACTGGGAAGGGAAAGAAATAAGTATTATATAGTACTTATTACATGTCAGACACTGCTAAATATATTTTTATAAATATTACTTTATTTATTCTCATTTATCAAAATTTTTGCAAATATTATTTCACATAACATAAGGCTCTAATAGTAAGAATTTCATAAATATGTCTTAAATCACTGCTGAATTGAACCTAATAATATGGATAGCTAACTTTCCTGGAAAACAAGTCATAGCTGTGAAAGGTATGTGAGCATTAATGAGCTACATCATCTTTCTAGGTTTTGAATTCCTTGGAAAAGAGTTCTATTTAAGAACAAAACAGCCCTTTAGTGACTACATCTGTTTCTAGCAAGCACTGGGCTTGGGAAGCTCCACAGAAAGATGACATAAAGGTACTGTCAACAGACAGCCAAAAAAGTAGTACACCTTAACAAGGACCATTACTGAAACACCAACCAAGCTTAGCATCTTTGCGCCTGCATATGCTGCTGTGTAGTTACACTGAAGAATTTCTGCTACCTTCTTTGCCAGGATCCAAAACCCCAAACCTTAGAGATAGCAGAGATAAAACCTCCTTTTCTTCTTATCTTCCCTCTTTCTTTTTTTTTTTTTGCAAAAATTTCCCAGTACATCTTGTTAACAAAAATTCTATTGTTTGGGGCTCTCTTCTTTTCATTTTCTTTCAGCTTGGTGCCAGGTCTATATATAAAAGACATAGTGACCCATTCTCCAACGAAGATTGTTGGATTCCTAATACCAGTGTGAAAAACTGGTTGAAAAAAAATAACTCATTAAACAGACCTTCCCTCCTCCCTCTTCCCTATCCCCTTTAATGCCCCCTTTGCTTCATTTTATAGGAATTCTCTTTTGGTTTGCTGCCAAGGAAGAGGCTTCTTGGTTCAGCATTTGCTTCCTCTGGCTAGAAAGGCCTGTAAACACTCACCCAGTGGTATTTCTCATCTCAAACCCAGACAAGTGCAAATCTCTGTGCGTGATAAAAAGGAACACAATATCCGCAAAGGTACCAGGCTCCATCTGGCAAAAACCACTGACCGTGAGAATACGAATAATCTGTTGTTGAACTTAAGGGACCTTGTGTTTTCATCTTTCTTTCTCTGCTTCCTTTTCCAATATGGATCTCTTAAGGGGAGTTGGGGAGGGCGAGGAGGAGGGAGAGAAAAGTAAAGGAAAACATCAAAGCCCCAAGGAGAATTTTGCAATGCAGAATGTGGGGAATAATCACTTGGAGTCAGGCAGAGCCAGTGAAGAGCCAATCTTTCCCAGTTCCTCCATCATTAAACAGAAGATTACTTGCCTAGATAGGAGAAGCAAAGGAAAACAGAAAACTGAAAACAAGCTCCTTCCTCCCACCATTTAAAAAAAAAAAGAAAGAAAGCTTACATAGCCTGGGAATTATACCACCTGAGGCTCTCAGGTGAAAAGCTAATGAATGAATCAAGTGAAATACATTATTACATCCTCTAACGGTTTGATTTGAGGGCAAATTTTATTAAGTCCCAAACAAGATTACTTCCTGTCCCTGAATAGAAGAGTTCAGCACTCCCACCTCCAGGAAAGGCAAAAAACAAACTGTAGGCAGCTATTTGATAGGCACTGACCACCTACTATCTATTTCTGAGTACAGTTTAAATGGTTTAAGAGTTATGCTTGGGTGGCAAATTTTTCATAACTGGCACAAAGTAAGCATTTAATAAATTCTTCTCGACTATTAATGGAGTTTTAATCTTTATGATCCCATTTACTATCCCTGTAATAAAACCCAGGTTTGCCTGCAAAGAAGAAATGGGTTGAGGGGATTCCTTGAAAGAACCAAAAAATTGTCCTCACCTCCTTGGATCCAGCAGTGAATCTATACCATTACATACTGTTCCCAAAGAGCAATGTGGTATCATGGATCTCAGAGGGCTAAGGCTAACAAGTATTTGGAAGACCTGAGTTTGAAACCTGACTGTGATATCCTAAGCCAGTTGTGTAACTTATCAGTCTCAAATAGTTCTCTAAGACTAGAAGCTATTGATCTTTATTGATAGACAAAGTCCTTAACCAGGATCTCTTTCCAGTGATGGGCAAACTACAGCCTCGGGCCAGATGCAGCTTCCTGAAATGTTCTATCCTGCTGCTTGACATTATTTCTAATCTGACAAATACAATGAGTAGGATACAATATAATGAAACTTCAAAAGAGTTGCCTTAGAAACAGACTGACAGATGAACATTTCCTTTCCTTTGGGCCCCCTCTTTAAAAAGTTTGCCCATCACTACACTAAAGAATCACAAGTTAGACAGTAACAACACAAAAAACTTTCATATATATATATATGAAAGTTTTTTATATATGTATATATATGCATATATATATATATAGAGAGAGAGAGACAGAGAGACAGAGAGACAGAGAGAGAGAGAGAGAGAGAGAGAGAGA